>NC_077229.1:398817482-399117482 GCF_027887165.1 Monodelphis domestica | reverse complement strand
AGAATGTCAAGCTCAAAGTCAAGGAAAAACAAAAAAAAAAAACAACAGGAGGAAGAACTTCATTTTGCTGGGTGGATTCTCTACAGAGGAGCTTAAGGTACTGAGGAACTATGATTTACAACAACGAAGGATCACAAAATCATCTATTTTTAGAGCTGAATGGGAATTTAGAAATTATGTCATTTATCCCCTCACTTTACAGATCCAGTAGCTGAGGCCCAGAAAAGAAAGTTCAACACTAGTACCCATACAGATGAATCTTAGATCTATGGAACCTACTTTTAGAGGTTTACTAACCTTTAAAAGCCTTTGAAGGAATGTAATAGTTTCTTCATATCCAACAGATTTTTTTCCCCCAATTCAGAAATTCAAAGATTATTTCTATGTTGATGATTCTCTGATATCTAATTCTATCCTTGAGCCCCATTGCTCCAATTGCCTATCAGATTATCTCAAACTGGATATTCCAAAGACTAGACATCTAAACTGAACATGCCCCAAACTGAACTCATGACTTTTTCCTGTAAGCTCTCCCCTCTTCCTAACTCCTATTATTATTGAGTGACACAATCTTCACAGTCACCTGGATGGTGACTTCACACACCACCTAGATGGCGTTAGATGGTGAGTAAATACTGCACTGGCAACTTATTATTGATGGAGGGAGAAGACCCATGGTCTTGCTGGTAGCCATGGACCTAGGGAATTCCTGGAATGAAGTATGAAGTAGCAACAAGTCCATATGTCACTGAAAATTGCCCTTACAATTCATAACTGACAATGATAAGGACTCTTCTTCCTAATATTTTTTGAAAAACAAAACAAAACTAACCCCTGGATAAACTCTTTTAGATAAGCAATATAGAAAATTCAAAAAGAGTTTAGCTATTGAAAACTTACCCAACGAACTGAGCATGGAAATATCAAGAGAGACATCAGAATATGACTTCATTGACATAAAGTCCAAAACAGAGCTGCTATTTTCTCCAACTGAATCACCAATCTGCTTGAAAACACAATGAGAAGGGAGACTCAAATGAAGAACCACAAGGCACAAACACAAGATGAAAAAATGCCCAGTATGATATCTATGGAAGAAAATGAGATGATGTTAGATGTTGTTCCAATGAACTTTACTGGATAAATGATTGCTGACATTCAGATACATGTCCTAGAAGGGGAGATGTCTTGGAATACCTTTTGGAAATTTTCTTAGTATCAACATTTATCTTTTCTTTTGCTTACCATAGTTCACTTCAAAGCAGCAACCAGAATTTGAAATTTCCTTATGAATATCTCCATGTTTTCATTGCCTAACAATTTTTAATAGGAAAACAAATATCTAAGATGTCATTTTGTTTATGCCAAACTCTATTATGTCTAAGCTAATAAGTTAAATGTGTTTATTTCTTATCTCTATCCTACCTAAGACTGAATATTAGCATAAAGCAATGCACAAGATAACTATGGAAATTTGAATGAGCCTATAGCCTATAAAAAATGGTCTTCCTGACTATTATTTCTCTTAATCTCCTCCACAGAGATACCAAAATAATCTTCCTAAAGAACAAACCTGTTTGTCACTTCCTTGATCAAAAATCTACCTCTAAGAAGAAAATACAAAATCTAAGTCTGACAGTTAAGAACCTTCCACAAACTTAGCTCAATCTACCCTTTCAGCTTTCTTTCAAATAACCTTACCTCATGTACTAACTTTTTCTCTCAAACTCAATATGACAACTCCAACACCCTATGCATTTATACAAGCCATGTCACTCATAAATGGAATGATTCCTCTCCTCCCCACCTTAAAATAACTCTTACCTTCAGTCTTAGGAACAATACTGTGGATTAGTACCAAGGCAAAGGAGTGGTAATGGCTAGGCAATGGGGGTTAAGTGATTTGCCCAGGGTCACACAGTTAAGAAGTGTCTGAATCCATATTTGAACCCAGGACCTCCTATCTCTAGGATTGGCTCTCCATCCACTGAGCCACCTAGTTACCTCTCTCCTCCCCCATGTCCTCCCTCTTTATCTCTGGCTCCTTGAAAATGATCTTAAAGGTTCAGCTCAGGTGCCATCTTTTCTGTAATATTTTTCCTAATCTTATTAGTGTTTTTCCTTCCTAAAATGATCCTATAATACAGTATTTAATTATCTGTAGATACATTATAGAATGTAAGCTCCTTGAGGCCATTTTCTTATTGGATTCTCAGACCTAAAATAAACCTTTTACATAGTAGGTCCTTAACACATACTTGTGTATTGAACCGAGTATGGAAGGACTCCAAAGGATTTAAAATATGCAATTTGATTTTACAAGAGCATCACCAACTACTTATAAAGACATTTTAAAATTTGATGTTCCATACCACAGGCATCTCAAATTAAAAGAACCCAAAATTCATTCCCTCACCCCATTCCCCAAAACCCAACTCTCATTTTAAGCCACCTACTACCCATGAAACTTACATTCTAATTTTATCTCCTCTATAACTGATGTATTATGTGAGGGAATGATGGTGGCACTTAAAGAGATTAAGTTGGGAAGGGTGGATGAACTAGAACAAATAAAAGTAAAAGACACCTGTGCTGTAGGGAACACCATTTTTAAAGATATGAAGTAATTTATTTTTGAGTTATCTTAAAGATATCATAAAATGGGAAAATTCCAAAAGAAACATTCTGGAAGAAATGCTCTTACCAAAAAAGGCTGATCCAAGACATTAGGGGCTACTGATTCATATGCTTATTTATTATCTATAAAATCTTTAAGAGAATGTTAAAGGGTATCCGTTCTAAAAAGGTGAGAAAAGAAAAGCAGATATATCTTCATAGTCACAAAATGAGGAAAAGAGGATATAGTTTTCCTGAGATGGCTGATGAAGAGTGGTATGAGAAGGGTAGGAAGAAAACTAAAAGGATGTGTGTCTAAGCATATGAAGAAAAAGAAAATTCAATGAAACTAGGTTACAAAAGCAATTTTTTCAATAATCTGCTGAGTATAAGCATCATATGAAGTTTATAACTAGCATCAATAGAAGATGCCCTTTTAAGTGAAAGTGATATTATAATATCCTTATTACAAAATTATATTATAAAATTATAAAGATTATAATTATAAGATTATATAATAAGATTATAATAACCTTATTAATGGTTAAATTCTTTAACCCAAAGGTTCTTAATTTTTTTTTTCTGTTTTGGACTCCTTTATCAGTTGAATGAAGCCTATGAATCCCTTCTTGGATGTTTTTAAATGCAAAAAATAAAATACAAAGGAATATGAAGCAATTCTACTGAAATAGTTATCAAAATATATATATTTTTTAAAATTTTATTTTTTATATATAATATATAAAATTTTTAAAAATAGGTTTGAGGTTAAGAACCCCTGTCCTATGTTCCTATTTGTGGATAACATCATATTGATCACATTAAATCTTGGAACACAGTAAGCACTTAATTGATGAAATTTATGCTCACTCAAAAGATATCAATCTATTCATCCATATTTGATTAAAGAAACAAACTAGATGGAGGGCAATTATCGGTGAATTATAACAAGCCACTGGACAGGTATCTAGGGATTCCATCAGTATGTTTAAGTATACACCTCCCCAGAAGCTGTACAGGGCTTTTTATATGATCCCAAACCCATCTTTTTAAACCCTCCTATTTCCCTAGAGGGGGCTGGTAGCACAGTGGATATAGGAATGGCCTGGAGTCAGGGATACTGGAGTTCAAATATGGTCTTGGATACTTATTATGTTACTCTGGGCAAGTCACTTAATCTCTTGGCCTCAATTTCCTCAACTATAAAATGGGGATAATAATATTATAGCACCAACCTTCCAGGGATTGTTGGAGGATCAAATCAGAATATTTGTAAAAGGTACTTAGAAGTGCCTGGCACATAGTAGGCACTATATAAATGCTTATTCCCTTCCCCTTTCCCTCCTAGAGATGCTGGAGCTAGGAATCAAAGAACATGATGGCCTTAGGAGATTAAAGACTAGAGGTGCCCTAGGAGCAATGGAAAGATTCAAGGTAGGACTAAGTGGGCTATAAAATATCACCAATGATTTTTGTATAAGTATTATAGCAGATTTGACATCAGCAATTTATATTACTGGGGGAAAAAAAAGGAGAGTAGATCATATAATGAGGGTAAGAAATAGAAGACAGGTAGCTTGATAGCTTCACAGGGATCTGTGAGATACTAGCCTCTCCTTACATATGACAGATCCTCTATGGGAGATTTACCAAAAGATTTTTAGCAAGATAGGAACAAGAATTCTGCAGGATGAGGTGGTTTATAGTCTGCACAGTGATGAGATTCATGCTGGGTGAGAATCTATTAAAGTGACATATTCCTTAAAGATCTTGAAATTCCTTTGCAACGCAGCATGGTATGTTGGAAAGAACTAACAGCCTGGAAATCAAAAGAAATCTGGCATGAACTGATTCTAACATGCATTAGCTTTGTGACCATTGGCAAGCCACTCAACCCAAATCTCTTTCCTCATCTGTGAAATGGGGATAATACCAAGGTATAATCCTGGTCCTATACTGGTCCTGATAACTTATATAGCACCGTATGACATTTCACTTACACAGTCTGATGAGCAAGATCATTACCCATATTCCCCCTTGGACTTGTGGCCCCCTCTTCAAAATCACCTCCCCAACAAGCCACATTCCACCACCACCACTCCTTTTCCTTTTTTTAATACAAAGAAAAGAATGGGAATGACAGACCCAAGACAGAAAATGCCACCTCCCGCTGCACCTGCTAGAACTTTGGAACAAAGAACTATAGCAGCACCTGCTCTGCCTGACAGAACACTGAAACATCACATTCCTTGACCTGACATGTTCAAGATGAATGACTACTGAATGTACACTGTCTGTACCCTGCTAGGAACTTTACAATACCAAGAACCATCTGGCCCTACCCCATGAAACAACCAATGAAATCAATCCATGTTGCCTTGTCCCCTACCACCTTCTTTCCCCAAACCTATAAGATTCTATATTTGCCCCCACTCAGATGGGACTCTTTGCTAATCCTCTTGGCTTTGGGCCTCCTTGCTGCTCCAAATAAACCCTGATATACTGCCCTACTCTGGCCTCATTAGTCTCTTGTGTCAGACTGAAACTAAATACCTATTTATTTATTTTTTTACTGTAAATGAATCTTGTGAAATGCTAATTCTGGAAAATTTGTAATAGAACACTCCAATATCCAATCATAAATTCTCAAATGAACTGATTATGAAGTTTCCAAGTTAAGACTACAAGAAAAGAAAACATTTATAGTAAAAAAGATAGTGTTAAGTTCAGAACATGCTATTTCTCAAGCATTCTGGACAAACAAATCTTTGCTTTATTACTAGGAGGAGGGAGAAAAATAATGGATTTTTCCTAAGGAAATGCAAACGGGGTCAGAGGTGCCTGCATTTAATTTAAAACCCAAATAAGAAAAATTTAAAACCCAAATATAACCTGAGAATAAAACCTCATTTAAATATATATATATATGCATATATGTATATCAAAAGGGGAAGAGGAGGGAGAGAAAGGAATCAAGGCATTGGGGAAGTAACTAAAAAAAGCACTGAATGACACATGCATGAATGACCAAAGTGGTTTAAAAGCTATAGTGACTTAAGTGGCATTAGGGAATGAGGATGGTCATGAAGCAATGTTTTCTCTGTAGCAGATGGAGTACTGTAACCACTAGCCATTCTCCTGTTGACTTAAAAAAATCACAAGAACCATAGAACACATGTACTCTTACCATCATTGGTTTGGAGGAATCTGGACAGGTAGGGCGCAATTTGTGCTCTTCCTTTATAACAGGTAGGACCTATAGCATCAAAGCCGATACTAGCTGTTAGCATTCTAGTAAGTCCTCTTCCCCCATCTCATACTGATCACTGGACTCTTCTTGTTTTATTTTTCTCTAGCATGTCAGTAAGCATGAGGTTTCTGCTACAGGTAGTCTAGGCCTTTTGCTTTGAAAATGGAAATTTTGCATTTCAGAAGCTGGCATTTGCATTTTACACACCCCTACATTGTAGGTCATAGGGCAAAACATACTGACAGACCTAAGATCATCCAATTCAAATTGTCAAAATTTAATTAATTTCTAAGCAAAATAATACATATCAAGACATGTAAAAATAAATCTGATTTCTAAGTTAATGTTAACTATTCCAACAACAGCCTGATGGATGAGTTGTTCACTTGCTTCATTATACCATACCTTAATTTCATCTGGTGGCTTCATTGGGATGTTCCTCCTCTGGAATACAAAAAATGATGAGAAACTTGTTTAGAAATATAGTTATTCCATGAAAACTGCTCTGAACATTTTGCTCATGAACACAGTTTATTATTTTTTCTTAAAGCTAACCAAAAAGGGCAGCTGGGTAGCTCAGTGGATTGAGAGCCAGGCCTAGAGACTGGAGGTCCTAGGTTCAAATCTGGTCTCAGATACTTCCCAGCTGTGTGATCCTGGGCAAGTCACTTAACCCCCATTGCCTAGCCCTTACCACTCTTCTGCCTTGGAACCAATACACGGTATTTATTCTAAGATGGAAGGTAAGGGGTTTTTTTAGTTTTAAAAAGTGCTAACTAAAAGCAAATGAATACTTCTTGAAGATTTTGTAAAACAAGACCCCATTCAATGATCAAGTATTATGATTCTTAATCCTGGTTTTGATTATGCAACCTTTTTATCATTACTAAGTAATTATCTATTAACATATTTTAATTTTTGTACTTTAAATTTCATAAAGTGCTTTGCAGACATTATCTTATTTGATCAGTAGATTTAAAGACGGAACATTATTTCCATTTTACAGATGTGAAAACTGAACTTAAGAGACTAACCATCTTTAACCATGCTCATATAAATTACTTTCAGAGATATGATGGAAACAGGTCTCCTGACTACAAATCCAGTGCTCTACTATATTGCAAAACTGCTATATTAAATCTCAAAATGAATTTCTTTCCATGATTTCTATATTAAGCTCAAAGTACAGAAAAATGGATGAAACCATTATGTCCCTGTCTTTGAGTTATTATGTATAATAGAATCCCCTAAATATTTCAGTCCATGATAAGGACGTATCCTTAATTCCTATATACACAGTATTGTATGTATTTATACACACACACACACATATATAATGGATGTATTCTGAGAAAAAGGAAGGAACTCAATGTTGTTTTTGTAACCAGAAGCATCTGAAGTGGTCAAAAGTAATTAGGATGGAGATGTGACACTGTGGCTCTCTGCCCAGGTTCTTAGGGAAGTCTTGTTCTCTAGATTAGGAATCCAAAAAAATCTTAAACCACTGGAGAACCAGGAATATTTGAAAGATGCCCAGAGAAAATGGCAATAGAAAAAGCATCCATCAATTTTATTACCACTACTACCTCTGTTTATGAAGAATGTGGAAATTTAAGCACTAATATGAAAGATAGGTCCTGAAAAGAGGCTATCAAGAATTCTGCCAACAAAAGATTTACAAATGTCATTAATTTTCTTTAAAAGATACTGTGAATTTCCTGATACTTTCTTGATAATACTGCTACCAAATGAATGCATTTAAAAGTTCTGATTTTGTTGTTAATATGCCCAGTGAGATACTATTTTCTATCCAAGGATTAGCATAATTATGTGCAGACAAGGTTCATCCAACAGATGGCTGACCAATGGATAAAGAATTTTTGGTTATAATAACACCTGAATCAGAAATACATGACAGCATTTAGACTTGTGTACCTCCACTCTTTTGGCTTCCACAATGGTGAAAAATAAGAAGAAAATAGCGAGGTGCTATGAATCATTATAACTCAAGGGACTAAAAGGGGTCCAAATTTCTTATGCAACTTGGAAATCTATATATAGTCCATTAACAATGGAAGCTTTAACTTTCTCTTTTTACTCTTTTCTTATAATCTAGCTTCTCACCATATCATTACACCAAATGTTACTTTTTCCAAAATTACTAATGATCTGGGCTGCCAAATAAATGGCTTTTTCTTAATTCTCTTTCTCCTGACCCTTCTGCAGCCTTTGGCACTACTGATCACCCTCTCCTTGATTCTCTTTTCTCTCTAGGTTTTTGGGACAAATACTCTTTCCTGGTTCTCCTCCCACATATCTAACAGTCCTCTGTCTTGTTAGCTGGATCTTCTTCCAGATCATGTTTTCTAATCATAGGTGTTCTTCAGGGTTCTGTACTGGGCAGCTTTCTGTTCTCCTATTCGATATTACTCAGTGATCTGATCAACTTCCAAAGGTTTAATTACCATCTCTATGTTGTATTATTATTGAAAAGGAAATTGCCTTTATTAGTTTTATATCAGTAATTATAAAAAAAGAAATCACATATAATCCTTTAGAAGTAGTAACTGTAATTATTTTAGAAAAAGTTAAACCCACTTAGTAAACTGTGTCTAAGATATCAATTATTAGTATGTAATTTAACCATAGTAATAGAAAAAATAGACAGAGTGAGGTTTTAGAATATAATAGTCACCAATAAAATTAAGGACTTCTGTTATCAATTTAGGAATGTTAAGTGCATAGCTTGACTAAATCATGATTCTTGATAAAGATAACAGAAACAATCATTGGGTCAGTAATAGAAATTAGAATTGCATTAAAAGGAGATGGTATTTGTTTAAGTGAAGGATTTATATTCACTACAGATTCCTCAAGAGTTTATAGCCTTTATATTTAAGAGTTAAAGTTAAGTCTGATTATTTCAGTCAATTAATTATAGTATCAATTAGAGATGACTAAAAATTGTATCCTGATCAGATTAATTTCTATATGGTCTGTTATTGTTATTTTCAAACTGCATTGATGAATTGTGCTTGTGACATATTTTGAACCCTACATTCCAGAGACTGAGGCATTTAGGAGGTCCTGATTTTTATAAAATCTTCCTAATGTCCAAACAAGAATCTTAAGTGCTACTAAATCACCAGAAGGATAAGAACAATTGGGCTCCCTACCTTAAACCTTTACTTGGAATTTATTAACTTTTTTTTTTAGCAAATATTTCCTAAACTTTAGTCATATAAATAGACTGTTGTAATTCTAAATGAGGTCTGCCATAGGTTGGCAGGTGAGATCTCAAGCTAGATTTTCAACTCGTGATGATGGCCCAGACATGCCTTTACTTCTTACATGATTAAAATTCCCTGAAAACCATTTTAATTTTACAATTATTTATTAAGTAGCAAAAAGTGGGCCAGAGAAAGAGAAGCATGATCCATGTGTGCTTAGCTATTTCTTTTAGCTGCCTCCTCTGATGGTAAACTGAGCCAGCTTAAAGCACTTGCCTTAAAAAATCTGTGGTTTCAAGAAAAAAGTGACTTTCTTTCCCCTCAGTCAATTTATGATCTTCATCATCTTTCTTTCCTGAGCTTCTCTGACTAGAAGATTCAGACCTCAATCAGGACAATAGGATGGTCTTCCATATACCACAAGGTATAACCACTGGGCTTTTAGAATGGGCTACACAGTGCATGTGACATTTCCCAGCAGGGCATTTATTACCTATGAGACTTACAGATATACAAAAAGAACTGGGTTCAAATTTGACCTCAGACAATTCTTAGCGGTGTAACCCCAGACAAATCACTTAATCCCAATTGTCTAGCACTCACTGCTTTTCTGCCCTGGAACCAATACTGGAAGGAAGGTAAAGGTTTAAAAAAACAAATAAACAGACAAAAAAACCACAGTTCTACACTTGAAAAAATACCAATTCTAAAAAAGAGAGAAGTCAGTATTTGGGGTCAGAGAATAAGCACACAGATATGTCCATAAGAAAAACTGGGACTTACCTGCTTCAGTTGGTAAATGATTTTGGAATGATCACCCCCTGTAATTTGATCTAATAGGTCATCGACTATTTTCTTACTGTAACTCCCAGAGTCTTTCACAAATTCCTGTAAGCTACAAAGAACAAAGGTTAAGAGTGTTTGGGTAGCTGTATAACCTTTTGCTTTTAAGCCTCTTTCTATTTATATTTCTTTACTTGGGTATAAATTAGTGTTTAAGATATATGTTTCATAGGGTAATGATTTTTTTTTTTTACTGTGCTTTCAAATATACTCTGAAAGATAGAGGAGAAAGAGGTTTCTGCTTCTTCTACTTAATAGCTAATTGCCCTGTTCTGAGGTCCATTTTCACATCAGTAACTACTAATTGGATGTTTTAAACTGGATGTCTCTTACAGCACCTCCAAACTCAGCATATTCAAAACAGAATTTATCTTTCTCCTCTCAAAACTCTTTCACCCTTTCAAAACTTTCTTATCTCTACTGAAGGATGTCTATCCATTCACTCATGGTTACAGTTTTGGTTACTTTCACATCCTCACTCTCACTCAATCCACCTAGCCAAACCAAGGCCAAAGCTTGTCATTTCTTACCTCTATGTCTTTGTATACCACCTCTTCTCTCAACTCACATACCATTACCTTGGTTCAAGTCCTCAGCAGCATCTTTTTCCTGGACTACTGTATTATACTCCAAATTAGTTTGCTTGTCTCTCAAGTGTCAGTTTTTCGATCCATACTTAACATAGTCAGGACAATGCTTAGATACGGAGTTTTGTTCTGACAATGCAGAGTAAGATTTGATTGTGTTATCCCATCCCTCTCTCTTTATGCCCTTGCCCCATGATAAAATATAAATTCTTTTGTGTAACAGAACAGCAAATCATAGAAATTACTGCCAGCTAACCACAGCTATGTTCTATTCAACAAGCCAATGGCCAACAAACTGCTCCTTCATTATAGAAAGGTAAATCAGCTCATTCTCCAGCTATTTAGTCACTGTGGAGTACCAAGCAAATACTCACCTTAAGGCACACTGTATACCAGTTTCATCTCCATAGGCTGAATATAACAATTCCATTTCATCTGGTTTCAGGTCACTGAATACGGAATTATTTTGCATTGAAAGTGCAGTACCTGAACTTGTAAGAAACGTGACTAAAAGGGGATCAGAAAAAACAAAATATGCAATATTAGTTTTAAACTGAAATTCCACATAAAAAAGGTAACTTCTTTTTCTTTCTTTTTTTTAATTAATAAAATATTTTTACATAATTTCTTGCCCATTTCTATTTCCTGGGTTTAAAGTTACATTAAAATTGGTAAGTGTGAACCTTAAAGTAATGAGATAGAATGGCCTTAAAATGGAGAATTTTATTACTTTATGGTCATACTTATACAGCAGGGCAGAAAAAGAAGAGATATAAATAGGGAGTTTCTGTCCTTCTCACCGGAGAACATAATATTCTTCCCTGACCAGCTGTAGAGATTTTGACCCTTGCAGTTACCCCCAGATTGGCCTATATATTGTAAATGCTTACTACAAATAACTCCTAGAATTTTTTCTGCAAAACATATTTACAAAGTACCAAAATTTAAGGTCATTTGGACTAATTAGCATGTAGTTCCAGGATAATACCAGAGTTCTAACAAAGTAGGTATATTGTTAGATAATCAGCTATCATAATAATCCTAAATGAATTATTTTGTTAATTTCGAATGTGTTGATTTCTTCAACAATGTATCCTAGGTAAATCAGCTCACACAGGAAGGAGGAGGTCACCCAGAGGTGACAGAACTTGTATACTGGAAGCCACAGCTCCAGAAGGTATAGGGAAACTGTAGCTCCAGATGGAGTAGTGAAAAGTCCTACACCGGAAATACTGGGGACTCCTATAAGGGGGAGGACAAAGATAAATAGGAAACTATAAAAGTATATGTGTTTTGCAAAAGGAGGTCTTAGGAGGAAACCTGTGGACCTCTGGCTCAGTGATTTCTGTCACAATCAAGCCAGATCCTTAACCAGAAGGGTCTCCCAACAAGTTATTTTTATTCTGGCTCATCTACCCTCTGACTTAGGTTAAGTCACTTTGTTAACGTGAGCTTAAGTTTCACCTGTAAAATGGAGATAATACCACCTATACAATTGATCTCAGTTGTGAGAGCTGAATGAGATTATAGCTTTGAAAACTTTAAGGCATCATATAAAACAATGGATATGACCTTTGAAGGTTCTGTCTGATTCTAGATCACATAAGGACAAAATTAGCTTAAATAAAGAAATTACACTTGGTATGGTTTATGAGGACAGTTTCAAGAATGACAATAACTCAAATTTATATAACATTTACAAAGTGCTTTCCCTACAACCAGCTTGAAAGGTAGTGCAAATATATATATTTCTTCTTTTTTGGAAACCCTTTTCTTCTGTCTTAGTATTAATTCTAAGCAGAAGACAGGAAAGGGCTAGACAATGAGGGTTAAATGACTTGCCCAGGGTCACACAGCCAGGAAGTGACTCAGGCCAGGTTGTACACATACTCATTTTACAAATGAGAAAACTGGTAAGTTAAGAGAGCCAATTAAAAATATTTTGAATTAGAAATGGAACTTATTTCTGACAAGTCCTATGCCCTTTCCACTACAACATGGAGCCAAGTTGAAAAGTTAGCTGAATTTCAATAGGCAGAAATAAGGGAAGGATTCTGGGACAAAAATAACATGAAACAATATGTAGTGGAGGGAAGAACACAAGGCATGTTTTGGCAATGAAAACAGTGCCTGTCAGCAGACATATGCAGAACATGCAAAGGAAGAGCAGAAGATAAAGCTCAGTCAGAACAGGAGGGCTAAGTCTAGAGTACCAGATGAAGGAATCTAGACTTAATCTGACAGGCAAAGGTTCTATGTGTGTAAATGATATGATCAAAACCATGTTTTAAGGTAAATCACATGGAGATGTGCAGTACAAGATGATGGGAAGAAATGAGATGAGGAGAGACTATTTAAGAGACTCTTAAAATAGCCAGATGCTGAAATAAAGACAAGTAATAGGGTGATGGCAGTAAGAATGGAGAGGAAAAAGAAAGGAGGCATATGAAAGACAACAGGATTGTACTTTTCTATGCCCTATGACAATGGCATTAAAATATTATGGATGAGCTACTGCACTTCCTAATAAGCAGTACAATTTTAGGTCTCTCCTACTTTACCCATGAGACCTCAGGCAAATCACTTCTCTCTAGGTGTCAGTTTGCTCAGTGTTAAAAGGAAGAGACTTGATTAGATGTCTTCTAAGGTCCATTTCAGCTCTAAGTCGGCTATGGGTACCTAGGTCAGAGACAGCTTGGAATTTTTCATTTTTCATTTCTATGGAAAGTTGGGGAATAGCTGCTGATCTTTATGAAATGAAATGCATTAATGAATTTCCTCACCAAAAGTTCTCTACACTAATGCAATTGTAGCAGGATGGACCAAAACCAAAGAAAAACAAAAAATCCTGAAGAGGGAGAATCCCTTTCCATCCACACATGTTTTCTTTCAGGTAGCAAAACCACCAAAGAACAACACATCTTTCAAATACCTATGCCCTTGCCTCAATCCAAATTAAAAAAAAAGGAAACACAAAAATACTTTAAATATGTTATGGCCATGAGCTCAAATGTATGAAGTAGGCAAAAAGAAATTCCTATAATGAACTGTAAATTAAATAGCTCTTGTGTGCATGTTTTAACCACATGTGACAAATCTATTTAAAATCTATCCTAAAATAATTTAGCACAATGAACATTCCCAAAAATTCCCATAAATTTGTTATACTGAAAATGCTACAAAGTTACTAGAATCACTATGATTTCCAAGGATCAAGGCCACTGCTACAGAAAGCAGCGCCCAGTTAAGGGGGAAGTTATAAGATAAGAGGAAAAACATCCTTTGATTTCTTCCTCAAATTCAAGAGGGGAGGAAAGCACGTAAGGGGAAAAAAGGTAAAGATATATTAATAGTAAGTTGCAAATGATCAACTTACCCCAAATATAGGAAACCTTAACTTTGCATCATGTTATAAAAATGATTTAATCGCCTCTACTGTCATAATGACCTTTCCCTTGTGTTTCCTCTTAATTTAAAAACCCACACTCAGATTCAATGAAAAATGAACCCCTTAAGAGAAAAAAAGGAAAAAAAGCTGTCTTAAGGGAAAATTCATAAATTGCTTTAGTTTGCCTTGATGTTTAATTACATATTTACCTTTATTTCTTCTTTCATCTTTGAATCCTAATGTAGTAAAACCAGGAAGCAATTTGCTTGAGAGGGAGCTCAAGTCCACTGGATGAGTCTCTTCATCTATGTTTTGACAAAATAAAAATGGTTTTGCATTAACTAACAGGTTTCATAAGGAGTGCATTGCTAAAGATAAAACTGAGATCATACATAATAAGGATGAGCAATATACAAACTTTTTTATTTACTTTTATTTATTGCAATGTTATGTGGCTTAAAAAATAACCACCCCGAAAGAAATATACTAAGGAATACTTTAATGCTAATTAAATGTGTATTACTAAATATGTTCAACATACACCTTTCAGCATGCAAGCAGCTGGGATATGAATGTTGATGTAAGTACTTCCTTTTACTTCATCTATATGAAGTACAAGCCTATGTTGCCCATGTGTGTTTCTGTATGTGAATCCTCTAAATGGAAAGATCCTAACTTCTTTGATCTGTCTTCTCACTTGCTTTATGTTTTTCCCTATGTCAACAAACTTCTAAAAACTTTAGTCTTTTGCATAATGCTCTTTCAATTCTTTTTTGGTTCAACTAATTTCTATTCTTACCAGATGGGCCAAGATCTGTAAGTTTCCCTGAGTTTTCTTCCAATTTTGAGATGAACCCCTTTCCCTGAAGATGGCTTCTTTTACTTGGTTAATCAATCACACAGACTTATATATGGTTCTAAATCACCTTGCAATGGCTGGAGCTGGAGGTCTAAGGTTTCTTTCCTTTCCTTTCTACCTATAAGTCTCCCTTTCTTAGTGCTCTCTTTGGAAGGCTGAGAGCTGCTGCCTTGGGAGAATCAATTCTCTCCTAAGATTTTACCTGTTGCTAGAACTTGGGCAGGTCATTTAACTGCTCTAAGTGTGTTTCCTCACCTACCAATCTATGGGGGTTAGAGATAGAAGACTTTTGGTTAATTCCACCTATGAATTTATGATCTTTTGATGATAGTATTTTAATTTCCATATGACCAATATCCTAAATAGAATATGGCTCTCCTTGCTACAAATTTGCCTAAGTGTTGATGAGAAGCAGTATGGCATCTCAGATGGAAGAGTTGTCCACAATCAGGAAGCACTGGAATCATATTCTGTCTCTGACACACTCTGGCTATATAATCCTGAGCAAAACATGGAACCTCTCAATGCTCCCAGCAAATCTCAGTCACTAAGAAGTTAATCTACTTAACCCTATTTGTCTAGTCCATACTACTCTTTTGCCTTGGAACCAGTACTCAGTATGATACTAAGACAGGAGGTAAAGATTAAAACAAAACAAAAAACGTTGGTGATATTCCCTGGTAGAGGGAACAACTTTATTTAAGCATTTCTGAAACTGATGAAACAAGGCTAGATAAAAAAAAAACTAGAAACAAAAAGATATGACAAAGTCTGAATAATTACCATTTAAAGTGATGACTATATATACATGGAGAGAGAAAAGAGCCTGCTTATGTATTTGGTGAAACTTAGTCCTGAAGAAGAAAAACTTTTACCTTCTGCCTCAGGATCTGACAGGTTGACCACACTGTACAGTAACGCCCCATCTCCGTTCTTTTTTAGGTAGCCCATCTGTAAAGAGATGCAGATTGAAAAATCAATTAATTAATCAGCAAGCACTTATTAAGTGTTTATAATGTGACAGGCACTATGATAAGTTCCGAGGATATTAAGAAAGAAAAAAGGTAAGTGAGATACAATATCAACTGATTTTGTGTACACTGTAAGACATAATTTCATTTACAAATTGAAAATTTTTATTAAAGCAAAAAAAGGAGTATTTTCTGATATGGAAAAAATTAATCAATATCTATTTATGTAACCAGATACTAAGAATAAAAGATCCAAATTTCATGTATATACAATGCATCTTGTGAACTCTAGTGCCAATAGACATAAAGAGCTACAAGACCGAAGGAAATAAACTCTTTTCACAAGATAATATGAATTTGTTGGCTTCTTTTTCTTAAACCTTTGCCTTCCATCTTAAAATTAATACTAAGTACTGGTTCCAAGGCAGAAGAATGGTAAGGACTAGGCAATTTGGTGTTAAGTAACTTGACCAGGGTCACACAGCCAGAAAGTATCCTGCTTCTCTACTCTCTCTGCCCCATTTTCAAAAGCAAACAGCTTCTTAATGCAGGAACCAGAGAAGACAAATTTTCAAACCAACTCTCAAGTATGAGCAGAAGCCAGAATATTTATGACCCAATTAGCTACCTAGATGATGTAATTAGCAAATAGTCAGTCTTACTTTCTGAGGAATCCAGGATATGCTTTTTCAATGAATCCTAAGTAAATCCATCCATACCATACCACTTCTAAATGTAGAGTTATTTTACATATAGACTTAAATCTAAAAATTCTAAGTATCCCTTCTGTATCCAATATGACAGGCTGGGTCACCTTGCTGTTTGGGAGGTATCTGTTAATCCTGTCCCGAGCTTCGTCCGCAGCATGCTCCACCAAGGCTAATACGTGTTCTTCTGCTGTGCTGTCTGTCAGACTGCAGGCATTTCCTTCTGGCTCAAATATGCAGCTAAAATATAGAGAAAATCACATGACGTAACCTTTCCAACAGTACATAACCATCACACCTTATACCACAGCACCCTGCTGATAAGCATTGTAATACAAAATCATTTCACCACCCCCATACCCAGACCCCCAACCTCCGCCCCACTACACTGTGACTACCAATAGGTTTTGATATAAAGTTTAAGATGGAAACATGAACTAATTACTAGGAATGTTCACAATTACATTTTCAAAACTTATTACTTTTCATCCATTCTCTGAAGTTCTAACAACAAAAAAGCAAAAATGCTAATGTAAAAGTGAGAAATAACTGAGGTTTCCTAAATACAACACCTCAATCAATACACATGAGAGCATAACAAAGACACATTGGGTGATAAAAAAAGCCACAAACATTTTAGAGCCATTGAAAGCACTAATGCAAAGAAGTGACAAACACAAATTAACAATTTAAGCAAAACCCCCTCAGAAGAAAGGCTAATCTCGAAGGCTCACAGGGGACTGTCTAACAGTCTTCAAGTAGAGGATGGGTCACTGTTTGAGTGGTGGTGAGCAGCTCGTTTCTGCTTCCACTGAGGGGGAAAAAAACCCAAGTGGAATGGACTTAAATTGTAGCAGGAGGAACTTAGGTTACATAGTAGGAAGAACTTCTTGACTATAAGAGTTGTGAGACATTGGAATGCATTACCAAGGGAGGCTGTGGAGTCTCCTTCTCTGGAGATTTTTAAGAAAATGGTGGGCAGGTATCTTTCTGGGATGGTTTGAATACAGTCCTGCCTGGAGGAATGGGGCTGGGCTAGATGGTCTCTCAAGGTCCCTTTCAGCTCTATGATTATATGAGAGAAGTATGACAAAAAGATTATTATGGATGCAGAAAAACAAAGAGATTGCGTGTATAAGGACAATTGCATTTTATATGGGTGCATATATGTACAAACATCTCTAAATGCATTTATCAATAAGAACACCTATATACCCATACCATTAATACAAATTAACTATATTTGCAGGCCTTAAATGTCTTCTCCTCTAATCTATCTGCAAGCTCACATAAAATAATGCAACTAGATATTTAAAGAAGAAAGTTATTCCCTGTGCTATTCCCCTTATACCTATTTCAATCCACCAGACAGAAAGGGAAAACTACTGAAAGCAATGGTACCTGGTCTTCATAGGATGTACAACATATTTAATGAGGTTAACAACTCATTGGGTATTAATGGTTCAATGCACAAGTACCTGGATAGGTAATATTACTTATTTCCTTGTATAGACAGGTATAAAGAATGGCTACTATTAAAATTCTCCTAACAGGACTTAAGGAGTAATTAAAAATGCCAACGAATGTGTACTCAAATCAAGAGTCTGAAATCACCACTTAAGTCATTTGAGAATTAAAGAATCCAATTTGGTAAACTTTGCTACCATAAGCATGTCTCTAGCCCTTCAGAATGTACTCAGATCACTCTGAAATCATGAGATGGACACACATAGATAGATAGATAGATAGATAGATAGATAGATAGATAGATAGTATTGGTATCGAGAAAAAGTCAACTTTCAATTATCCCAACTGTTGGAAGGAATATTAGTGGAGACTATAACTACAAACTAGATAGGCAGGAAAGGGTAGATTGTTAACCCACCCAGCTACTGAGGACAACCTCTCAATTTTTTGCCTCTCTTGATCCCCTGAGACACTGGACATGAAGGGAGTGAGGCAAAAAATTGGGAAGCTGTCAGAGGAGAGACTTAAAAGTTCAGAAACTTTCCACTTCTTCTATAATTACTTTATTCAAAAATGCCTTTCAATTTCTCGTATGGCTGAATAATAATGTGACTTTTAAAAATTCAAGTAATTTCTGTGCATAAAAAAAGAGAAAGTGCTGGCTAACTTGCTACCATTATTAGGGCTAATGTCTATTGAGACCAGGTTGCTTTATACTTCTAAAAAGAAAAACAAAAACAAAAACACTGGGTGGGTAGGTGAAGAAGGACACTGCTGTCCCTGACCCCTTCTCCTTCAATTACCATTATGTAGCCAACAGCTGAATGCCCTTTTCAGCTTGGACAGCAAACATACAGAGAAAGCAAACAAAAAGGGCTGATGAGGCTAGAAAAGGCAGGCAGGGAAAGGGATCAGGGAAAGCTGGAGAGTCAGAAAGTCACTAGGCATGCTGGGAAAAATGTTAAAAGAAGCAGCCCCCTAGAACTAGTAATCATTCACTTAATGTGTACTAATAATTGAGAGCTGACAATGGAGTTGGTGTCAGCACACCTATTTTGGAGAGAGGATCAGCAGAGAAACAGTTTTCAGAATTCAGCCCACTGACCACACCCAGTGCCCCAGCCAGGAGACCTGTGGGAACCCCAGGATGATGGTGACAGCAGGCAGTGGTAAACAGCATTAGTTCTGACCAACATGCCAGATGAAGAGCCCTGTGTGGTACCATTTGGCATGTGTGTTGGGGACTGACATGTAGCCAAGCATATACAAAGATGTTTATTCCAGATCAGACTCTATGCATTAAATGTTAATCAATGATTTAATTTGTTGTCTTTCCAAGAAGAATTCCTGAGGAAGAATACAAAACAGTGAAGCAATCAGACTTATCAGTACTAAGGGTTACAGAACAATAACACCATTTTATATACAGATTAAATTAAGACAAATTTGAAGGGAATTTTCAAATTTTTATATTTGAATTTCAAATTCAAACCAGTATTTTGTTGTATTAAGGGCATTTGAAATGGATAACCAGCAGGTATTTGAAAATTTTTGTTAAAGATCTTGCTTATAATGGAATTTTACCCGTATAAAAAAATAATAGTTATAGGTAGATATGCATTTCTTCAGAGAAATTCAAAGAACTTAGCAAACAATATTTATGTCATCTACCTAAGGTGGCCAAGAAGCAAACATTAACATCTCATTTTAAAGATGAAGATATAATATGACTTAGCCAGATACCCTGTGAGTTGAAATCAAGTAAAGTCTAGAACTTAGGTCTTAGAATACCCAGTACAATGCACCTCTATAAAACCTTAAATGAATCCTGCCTATAACTTCTTTGGAAAATGTAACAGTAGCAAAATTTCCATTAATTTACTCATATCACTAAGACTAGCATGTTAGTCTGCTTGAGAGTATCAAACTTCAGAAAGCTGTTGTATACATTTTCATTAAAACTGTTACCTAATAACTTCTTTACTTGGCTTTTTGGATTTCTTGGTTGTTTCTACTTGGACAGGAACAACTTCAGGGACAGGTTCCTCAACAGCTGTGTCTTCATTGCCCAAAAGAGCTGCCTGCTGAGAAAAATCCATGTCCTGCATAAACGACATGCTGCGCTTCAAAGCTAACAGCCGTTCCTAGAATCAGAAAGGACAGAGCGGCAGGGACTTTACCTTTCCCGCATAGCCAAGGCGCTATGAGAATGGGATGGGATGGGAATGGCCATGGCCCTTACTTCATTTCTAATGGCTAATCTTCCATGGCAATGCAGCATGATTTGGTCATGGTAGCATGGCACCAAATTGTTTAGTAGACTGGCTAGTTAAAACTGCTTCCAGAGAAATACAATCAGAACATACAAAAGAACACACATAGATACCTCATCTTACCTGACATGTTAATCAGTCGCAAATAAATGATGCCGTATGCATGCAACGTGGTTTACACTGCAGCCTGGTACAGTGGATTTAGAACTCCGAGAATGTCAAAGGAGCCCAAGGCCTGCTGGGTATTGTGGCAGGCCCATTAAGTTAAAAGGCCCAGAGGTGACTGAAATCCAACCAGATTTACTTACATGCTTGAAATTGACTGTAAATTTCAACCCCCAGTAAAATATCCCAGCTTGGTCATTAGCCGGTATAGAAAAAGTGGGGGAAAAGTGTTTGGAGGAAAGGGACCTGACAGTGACACCCATGAGGCTTATTCTATACTGCAGATGCAATCACTGGCACTATAAAAAGAGGTGACAGATGGATGGAATGTTAATCACTATGATTGAGAATTTTTCCTTCTATGTATAAACTTAAAAGAGTCTGTGTTTTTCTGGCTCTTTGTTTTTAACAGGTTCCTTACTTTGCTCATCATCTTAAAGCCTGTGTGGAGTATCTTCTTGGCTAACTTGTAGTACACAGTGTCTGGCCTGTTGTAAGTCATTGCATTATCACACATCAGTTTGAAATCTGCCTGAAAAATACAAAACACAAAAAAGATTTCAAGTTTGAAAGGCCACAAAATAACAACTAATTCACAGTTCCATATTCCTCCTTGTGAAGCAAGGGAGAGTCCACCCACCAAAAGGCTGTACAGCAAGGTTAATGGTTGGCTCTCAGGCAACATTTAAATTCTCTGCCAAAGAAGCTATTTTCAGAGGAATTTTCCCAAAGGATTTTAAAGAGAGACACAACAGTAAAAGTAGATTGCTAATCCTGAATGCTTAACTTTTTCTGTATAGAACAAATAAACTTTGTAATGAAAGTGCAATTTCCCTTTTAAACAATTCTTAATTTTCAGTATAGGAAAATTAGACAAGTGAATTATAAGTATAAAGATGAGAAAAGCTAAAACTAATTTCTTATTAAGGAAAGAATCTTCAAAGAGAAAAAAATAATATATTTTGAGGTTCTGCCCAGAGGTGGTAAGTTCTTGATCAATAGTGTTTAAGCAGATGACCACTTTTCAAAGAATCTGAATATCTGAAGGTCCCTTCTTACTTTTGATTCCATGATTCTATTGGATTTAGACAATCTTGTGCAGATATACCCTTTGTAAGTGGCATTAATAATCAAAATGTCTAATATTAAAATAATGTGGTTTTTTGAGGAGTATTCCTGAGGTAGAAATTTCCTATGCTGAAAGAGATCAACAACTCACTAGTTTTAGAGTTGCCTGAGACACGAAAAGGTTAAGTAACTTGTTTATAGGCACACACATAGTTAGAACACGTTAGAAGAATTTGAGCCCAGATCTTCCTGACTCCAAGGCCATGCTGGCCCTCAAGGAGTAACACAGAATTAATTTTGACTGATTCTTGGCAGAACACACCAATTTTAGCATGGTTTAGTATAAAGAACAAAGTGAAAGGGGTCTGAGGACCTGAATTCTAGTCCCAACTCCATTACTAGTTACAATCAATCCAGTCTTCAATTTCTGTTTTTTTTTTTAAAGGTAAATAATTCATCCCATACCTAGAAGATACAATTAGATGTTAGATTTGATAAAACTTTCAAAGATTAAGTTACATAAAAATGAAATATTCCATTAGAAATAAGAAAAGGGCAGACTAGAAACTCTAAGTTTAGTGATCAAATGGGAAAATTTAATCTGATATGAGTTAACTGTAACACCCAAAATAGTTTATATTTTCAAAACACTATCATTAGTCTGCTTTGTGATTCTGTCTAAAAAGCAAAAAAAAAAATTACAATTTTTATTCAAAAACCTTACTTACCCATAAACAGAAAAGATGCATCCAGTTATACTGTATGAGAAAAACCTTATTCCTAAAATGTTAATTCTTATGAGAACCTAGACAATAATAACAGCTCATGCTTACCTATATTATTTTTATTGGGTCTCAACAAATATGGATGGTAGTGCAAGTATGACTATCACTAGCTAACAGGTAAGGAAAGTGAAGTTAGGAGAAATGAGTGACTCGGCCAATATCACCAAGCCAGGATTCTAATCTGGGTTTTCTGCCTTCAAATGTGCTATTCTATCATAGGCAGCCTATTAGACAACAATTACTTTGGACCAGTCTTATTACTTATCTCAAAATGACATTTTTGCATCATACAACACTCACGAAAGAGTTGATCAGCATTTCAGCTGGCATAATGAGATTCATTTCCCCCTCATCAGCACTTGACACCAGAAGTCCAAGAGTGGGAAGATGGGTCAGAAATCTAGAGATGAAATTCACCAACCTACTTGACACCACACATAAAATGGGCATGTTAATATCTGTATTACCTACCTACTTGGGCTGTTGGACAATCAAAGCAGTAATAAATGTAAAAACCTTGATAAACTGTAAGGCACAATACAAAGGTCAACTTCCAACCTGGGTAGAGACTAGAAAGTTTAGTCATATTCAGGAAATAATCTGTTTCCATATAATTAATTCTTTCAACAGGTAAACTTAACAGAATGATTCAAGTTTTTTATCCAAAGATTAAAAAGGACATTGTTTTAGAATAACACATTCAGTTGCCAAAACAATTTACCTTAAACTCTGTGACTGATTTGTACTCGTTAGCTACAATTTTGTCTTTCATAGTACCAAAGTCCATGGGATGCTTTATTATCATGGAGTATCCAGGAGCAATTGCATCCGTGACAGGAAAAGCAAAAAACCCATGAGGATCTTTCCTAAAAATGAAGAACACATCTGTAATTTTATCAGAGGATCTCTGTTAGAAGATTATACAAAATATCTTAAAGTACAGAACTACATTAGGATAATAACTGGCCCAAACTGAAGTTTCATGTACAGTACTTGGATTATAAGAAAAAGAAAAGAACCAAAACTTGTATCTATGATGGCAAGAATACCGTGAATGTTCCAATCAGTATACATTTTTTACAACTTTTAATTCTTGAAATGTCAGACTTTAAACTCCTTGAGGGTAAGAGAAATTTTACTTCTATTTTTGTATCCCCAGCACTTAACACAGTGCCTAGAACATTTCATTTCACATTTCCCACCAGCCATATTCCTTTTAGATGTCTTTGGAATTATCTATAGTTCCCACTGGGGGAGAAAGGGATCTCTCCTCCACAATTTACAGTTTCCTTTTCTGTCTTGTTTACCTCCCTCATTAGATTGTAAGCTCCTTGAGGGTATGAATTGTCTTTGTCTTCATTTGCATTTTTAGCCCCAGAACTTAGTACATACTTGGCACAAATGTTTACTGAGTGACTGACTAGAACATAGGAGGCACTTAATAAATGCTTGCTGGTTGGTTGAAAATAATTTTTTGACCAATGCCCATGACAGCCTCTAAAACATAATACCTAAATAAATGTTCAGGCTCACTCTAGGTACACATAAGTTAACCAAGAAGGCTTGACAAAGATTGGACATAAATGGAAGATGCCCAAATGGAAGTTGTACACACTCCTGAAATCCAATTTCACAAAGACCTCTTTCTTTTCTATGTCTCTGGGTGGGATAGGATGAGGAAGAGAAACAACAGGTACCTGGTTCTGTTAAATGGAGATTTGAACCCTAGACTTCAATCCCCAGAAATCCTCAGTATTTCCCAGAATTTCCTATAATCTCACCTGAGTCTCCACCTGGGCGAGATCACAATTAGTATTTAAACTGGCTGTAATGCCTACCTCATCAGCTTCCTCTACTTGGCAATTGCAATATGTAGTAAGCTGTGAATGGGCTAATCAGCCTAGGCACGTGGTTTTCTTTATTTTGTACTTATTTTCTTATTTCTTGATTTCATATAATCCTTAATAAACCTCTTAATATATAATATTTCTATTACCAGAGACTAATTTAATTTTTACAGTTTTGGTTGACCACGTCAGTTGTGAAGAAATACCCTCAATCTTCTTAACTTTCCTAAACCTTTCCTCTACTATGACTATCCATAAGTTCAGCTTTTAATAGCTTATTTTGATCAGCTATAGAGGGAATAACTGCCTATATAATGTTTTTTAAGCCACTTTTCTCCAAGGCTTTTCAGCAAAGCCTCTTGACTCAGCTCGCTCCTGTTGCCTGCTTGCCTGCTATCCGCTCCTGCCTACATTCATCTGTTCCAGACCTGCTTGAAACAGATCACCCCAGCCCAGCCCCAGGACCCAGGCTGCTGGTAGCTGCCCCAGTTTCTTCAGGACTCACAGACCAGCTGGTAAAAGTGGGAGTGTTCTTTCCTTAGGCTACAATTAGCCTCCAAGTGGCAGGGGACCATTGTGGGGGTGGGGGTGGGGGGAGAAAGAGAAGAAAGAGACTTTTCCAAACAGGAAGTTATAAGCAAGGCTTATTTTAAAGGGTATCTTTTGAGTGCACTGATTCTGTTATTTATCTCACCTAAGATTCAGGAGAGAATTTCATCTCCCTGCAACTCTTTGGCCCAATCTGAGATTCCTAAAACCCACCCTCACTATGGGGGAGTAGCTCAGTGGATTGAGAGCCAGGGTAGGAGATGGGAGGTCCTGGGTTCTAATCTGGCCTAGGACACTTCCTGGCTGTATGACCCTGGGCAAGTCACTTGAACCCCATTGCCTACCCCTTACCAATCTTCTGCCTTCTGACAATAGACATCTAAATGTAAACAAACAAAAAAAACCAATGAACTTTAAAGAGACAGGAGGTTATATTTTTAAGGCATTTTAGATTCCAATGTTTTATAAAAATCTCTATTTATTGCATTTTACTGATTATTTTGTTTAAGATTTAATTTTGCTGGTTTTAAGTTCATATGTTAATGCATGCAATTCTATTCTGTTACACTGTTCTTTATACAAAGTACTGGGTTTTAACTACTGTTATATTCTGTTGTTTTTTCCCCTGTAACTACACTGAACAAATATTGTTGAATAAGCCCATATAAAAACAGCTTTTTTTCTGTTTTGAATTTGTAAATTGTTACCTAAAGGACGGATAGACTTCATAAAAAAACTGGTTACAATTGTATAACAACCTTTGGAAAATTTAATGAGCTAAATATCTCAAATTGATTTTAAGGGGTCTTTTAGACATGATTTTTATATTTTTTTCAAACAACTCTGGTCATTTTGCCTGCCCCTAACAGAAGGTAAGGTCCATTTTAGTAGCTGAAGTGAAATACAATTATAATCCTCACCTCCCACATTTATAAAAATGTGAATGGATGGGACATCACAGTCTCATAGCAAAGTAGCTGGGAAGTCAATCCCAGGGCATTGTACCCCTCTGGATGACTCCCAAAAGAGGAGCATCTCTCATTTATAACTCTTCAGCTCACTTTACCCAACATCAACAGTACAGAGTTTTGGGTTTTTTTCCTAGACTCCTCTGCCACATTTTTTAATGATATCTAGATTTCTTGATGATGTTCTAGACCCAAATAAGTTTTACTTTGTTTAAAAGTATGTTTGCCAAGGCTGAAACATTGCTACACCTGAAAAACTTGTGACAAGTATTCATTTTCTTGAAATGTCTTACAGCAGACTCATGTAAAAAATGATAGTGAGTTTGTCTGCTATTGTAATTAATTGGGCTATTGTGAATTTTTGGATTTTGAACTACTGTTGTTTATAAAAAACTGTTACTTTGTAAAAATCATTTGCTTGTACTCACAGTGGATCATGGCCAGGTATGGAGAGGAAATGGATCTCATTTTTGGTGAGAAAACTTTGTATTCTACATTTCCTTAGCTGACACAGTTTGTCAATGATTATAAGTTATATTTTTGAATTTTAAAACCCTTTTATTATATTTTTCTTGCATGTGCAATATAGTATTTCAGTTTTTTCCCTCTCCTTTTTATATTTGAAGCCCATGTCACCAGTATTAAGATTTTATTAAACTTTTTTGATTTTGCAGTAATATAAGTTTAAAATACATTTGCTATAATGTCAATGCATGCCCCAAAAGCTTGAGACTATAAAAATGATAACACTAATTGTTTAAAAAACAATTTGCTTAATGATTCTGTCTGATTCCAGGACAAGATATACAAAAGAGCCATTGCACAGGGCCAAAGAAGCACAAAGCTAAACCTGAATTGTGTCAAAAGAGCACATAGGTCCAAAAAAACGAAACCAACCCAGGTAGGATTGATGCACTTCTAAGCCAATACAAAGGACTTGAACCTAGTGTGAGAATTGAGGTTGTGACACTTAACATACGTTAAGACATAGGACTTCCTTGTATCCACACTCTTCGTGAAAATACTTACAGATAGTACCAAAACTTGGCTCCTACCTGGCTCCTATAATCTAGTCCCTATTCTGTCTTTCATAGTGTGGCAACTTTCTGTAGTCCTGGCTACTTACTGGATAAATGCTTAATTGCTTATATCATTTTAATTGGGCCCTGATTCAAGGACCTGTTATAGATTTATTTTTCCTTTACTTGGAATTTTTACACATAAGATTTTGATAGTCTATATTTCATCCAGAAATTATCTTTGTTTTTTTTTTGCTGTTTTTTTAAATTTCTTTTGCCAATTGATTCATATACCTCATAACTCAGCCATGCATCCCTAAGTGATCCCTGTGTTTTTCAATCACCCTCTTCAGGGGGGGTATGTAAAAATGTAAAATTTATTATTATTTTAAACTACAAAGTTTAAATTCCTTGAGAGAGAAATTTTAGGTTAAGAAACATGACACCTCTCCAAATCCAGAAACTGAAATGTTTGGAGAAGACACCACGAAGATGCCTCCACAGACCACAAGCCGCATGAGAAAGATTAAGAATGAACTTTGGGTGTGGGGTTTGAATGCATTTGTTTTGTATGTATACTCTTATGCCAAAGGGGACTGCCCCCTAACTGGCTTTTGTCAATGCACCTAGTAATCATTGGTTTGGTTTTGTTTTTTCCTCTTATCCTCAAATTATTGTAATCTTTAAGTTTCCATGATCCTTTTGGGGAAACTGGTTTCCCAATACGATCACAGGGGAGTATGTAAAAATGGAGATTTGAACCCTAGACTTCAATCCCCAGAAGTCCTTGGTATTTCCCAGAATTCCCTATAATCTCAACCTGGCAAGATCACAATTAGTATTTAAACTGGCTGTAATGCCTACCTCATCCTCTTCCTCTACTTGGCCATTGCAATATGTAGTAAGTAAGCTGTGAATGGGCTAATCAGCCCCTAGGCACGTGGTTTTCTTTATTTTGTATTTTCTTATTCCTTGATTTCATATAATCCTTAATAAACCTCTTAAAATATAATAGTTCTATTACTAGAGACTAATTTAATTTTTACAGTTCTGACTGAGCATAACTTCCTTCATCTGTCCTTCCTAGAATGTATTTTCCCTCAACTTTCTCATATGAGCAAGGGGTAAGGACTTAGTTTCCAAGATAGTAAATAACATGGCCTTGGGCATGTGGGTACTTCCTTAGGAACTCAATTCAAAGCTGGAAAACATTTAATTTCTTTTGTTTACATTTATTTACATGCTACATTGTACCCAAGTTTAATGTTTGTCTAATAATACAAATATACATACAGACACACATACATGCTACACTTAAGAGACATTTCTCATTAAAATGGGATAAAAAAAAAATCTGAACTAAAATATCATATGTGGAAAAACTATAGTTTGAATTTGAAAGTAAAAGTGATATTATTCTTTCACTTCCAGGGTAAAGAAGAATGGGATCTCACTAGAGCAAAATTCAATAAAAATAGGCTTTGAGTGCCTATCTAAATGGTTTAGTTACTAAAGTAACCAAGATAAATGCAAAAATGACCCCCCAAATCAGTGAAAAATTGGCTTGAAATGATTTGTATTTCAAAATACAAAAGTGGGAGAATCAACACTGGGAAGGCAAGAGATACTATATTGCCTTTGAATACTGGCTATTTCTACAAACCCAGGATTTACCTCTGGAGTTGGCGAAGAAAATGCTCTAGCAATTGCTGGATAGGGGTGCTCTCGTTTTCAGCTGCCAATGTAAAAAAAGCAGAGTTAACAAATGAAGTCAGTTCAGACTCTGGAGTCACTTCCTAATAGAATCCCAATTTGTGAACATAAACTCGATTATAAATGAAGTATGAGATCTAATGAATTTTAAAGACTGAATAAATGGGCATCAACATGATTTGTAGAGGTAACTTCCTTTACAATATATTTTGACATGAATTCTCTGCTAATGATAAATTACAACATAAATGTTTAAGACCCCAAGATTTTTTTCCCTTTTTTTTCTTAAAAAAAAAAAGCATTCAAGCTACAAGCATTGACAAAAGTTTAGTCACTGTACAGGAATATCTGCTCAAAAAAAAAAAACAAAACAAAAACAAACCCAAACCCTTGATTATGAAAAACTTTAAATGTAACAGAATTCTCATTCTGAGAAATAACTATACATGAGTTTGGTTGGGTTGTTGCTGTGTTTTGTGTGTGCTAAAGGAAGTAGTAAAAAATATTAAGCTATGAAGGTTTGATTAGTGTTTGATTATTGAAAGTTTGGACTGCTAGTCTGTTCTATAGGCAATGCTTATAGATAATGGGAAATCACTGAAGAGAAATGATGGGAATGAGGAAGGAGACTTTCTTAAGCTTGAAGGATTGACTGGAGAGAGAAGAGTCTAGAAGTAGTACTCTTTCCCCTCAAATTACCACTCACTCACTTATCTGTGTACATGTCTATCTATACCCCACCCCAACAGAATGTAAACTCCCTGACCACAGAAACTATGTTGTATTTTTATTCCTAGTCTAGTATATAGTGGTGCTTAATGAATGTTGTAGAACTGAATAACCAGACTGATAGTAGTCCAAGCAGGAGGGAATAAAAAGGGAATAGACAGAGAGGTAGGACAAAACTTGACAACTGATTGTATGAGGGAGGAAGGGATGAGAGAAGTTGGGGAGAATGATCAAAGAAATTAAAAGTTTTAAGACTGGTACCACTATTCCTAAGTAATCTATCAACAAAGAAATAAGAAGATGGGACAGATAGCAATGGTCAACAATTACTATTTCAAAACTGTAGCTTAGAAGCCTCTGGTCATTTCTAATACCTTCCTGGCTATCATAAGCTATAGCCCTCCCCCACTACAATCAAGCAAAAAAGCATCACTTAGAAGGTGGGATGTGCAAAGACCATAAAGTCAACATTCTAATTAGAATCTTAATCTTACTTTTTTCTCTGGAACTCATTAACTGCCAGTCTAAGCAAATTCCTTTCCTCTGATACCTATGTTCCTTAGGCTACTTTTCTGACTGTTGCCTTTTGAAATTCCTGATTTAGGAACTCCTTTTCACTCTTAATGCATTCCTCATATTCCTATACTGATGGAGGAACCATGACCTCAGTAAGATCACAGGTCAATGATTTAGTAGGAAAAAATTGTACATACCTTTCTATCTTCTGGTACTGATTTTAAAACTGTTTTCCTAGAAAAAAATGTTTTCCTTTTCCACCATCTATAATGCTGGCTACTCTCTTCCTCTTTCCCCCCAACACATAGCCTGATTACAGCATGACCTGCCCCTGAGGAGGCTGAAGCTAGTGGACTGCTTAAGTTCAGAAATTTTGAGTTGCAGCAGTCCACACTAAGTCTGATGATCCCTCCAAACAAGAGGACACCAGGATACTTAAGGAAAGGGAAACTGGTCCAGTTTGGAAAAGGAATAAGTCAAGAGTTTCCATATTGATTAATAATGGGATCAGGCCCATGAGCAAGCACCATGCTTCCAAAAGCTGGTTAAAATAGGGAAACTCGGTCTCAAAAAGCAAAAGGAAAAAAAAGATAGTTCCAAATCTTTCAAGTCTTCCATTTTCTATTAGTCACCACCATTCTTCTAGTGACCCATGTTAAAAAAACTAAAGCCCTCTTTGACCCTACCTTTATAACAACTCTTTGCATCTGTCCCCTTCTTCCACTAACATAGACTTTATACCTTAGTACAATCTTTCGCCAATTTTTTCCTGGGCTACTATACCTTCTTTCAAATTGGGTATCTTATTTCTGGTCTCTCCCCGACCCTCCCTTCTCAATCTACACAGGTGCCAAACTGATGTTTTAAAAAGAAATCTGAATACTTAGTTGCTCTAATAAAAACCTTCAGTGGCTTTCCTGTATAAGAAGATAAAAGAATAAACCATTATAAGATTTATACTTATTTCATCACATTATTCCCTAACATAAGCTTTCCATTTCAAATTGGAATATGATATTCCACATGCATGATATTCTACGCTATTGCTATTGCACAGGTGATCTCTCATTTCTAGAATGCATCCCTAGTTTCACCTCTTGGAATTCCCTAGATTCCTTTTAAGCACAGCTCAGGAGTCACATACTACCCAAGGCTTTTCCTGAAACTTCTTTGTATTACTTTGTATTTACTTATTTGTGTCCATGTTGTATCCTCCTACTAAAATGCTCCCTTAAGAGAAGGAACAATTTCATTTTTTTGTATCCCCAGCACCTCAAACATAGTATGTGCTTAACCAATGTTTGTCAAATCAAATCTTTGACATTTCCCTCTTTCTCATACATACATCCAATTAGCTGCCAAATGCTAATGCATCTACCCCTTCTGACTTACCTATCCATTCTTTCCAAATCTCTATTTCAATTGCTGTTACCATATTTCCAGGCCAAGCTCTTATAAGAACTACATGCAACTCTGAAATAACATTTAACAGGTTTTCCAGCTTCCTCTGGTCTCATCCTTCATACTCCTGCTAGTCATATAGAAGCAGCCATATCAGTGACCCTTCCAAAACTCTTTAGAGGCTACCTCTTTACCCTATGGTAAAAACTGACCATTTAAGCTTGTCATTCAAGATCTTACATAACCTCCAAATATTGTAATTTTCCAGTCTGTTGCTAGGTTACAATCTTCCATATACTCAAAACAAGACCCAAATTAAAGGTCCCTATTATCTCCGGAATGATTTGTAATTTCAAGGTTCTTCTCTATGCATAAAATATACTCTTTTCATATTCCAACAAACAATTATTAAAGGCCGACTGTGTAAAGACACTGTGTGAGGAGCAGAGTTCTAGCCTCAAGGACCTTACAGTATAATGGGGGTTATAGGAAATGGCATTATATAGATAAAAAGTCTAAGAGAATTTTAAATAGCGCACTTGTTAAAGTACATCTCAAATGTCAGCCCTTTCAAGAAGCCTCACCACCTATCAGTTGGTGACTATCTTCTCCTTCAGACTCAAAGGACACTTTTTGTTAACTCTTAAGACAGAACATAATGTATGTGTGTATATATATATATATATATATATATATACATACATACATATATACGCACACACACATGCATATACACACACTATCATTTATGTCCATGTCTTGCACAATAAGCTATTTGACTACAAGATCTATATATGCCAAGTCCCAGTCTCTCTTTCCAAGTACCAGCTGTTTGTATATTTATGAATGGATGTATTGAAGGCTTCTCAAAATTGAACCAGAATTCATTATTCTCAGGCACAGGACATTCCAATTCTTGGCACTGCATTTACATTGGCTGTCCCCTATGCCTGGAATTCTCTTCCTCCTTATCTCAGTTTTAAGGTTTCCTTGACTTCTTTCAGGTTACAGCTAAAATCCTACCTTAAGCAAGAAGCTTTTTTCATTATCCACATAGTATGTGCTTCTCTAAGATTATCTCCTACTTATCCTGTATATATTTTGTTTGTACATAGTTGTTTTCATGTTGTCTCCCCATTAGACTGTGAGGTCCTGAAAACAGGACCCATCTGAATCCCTAGCATGAAGCATAGTGTCAGTCAATGAGTCAATAAGCATTTATTTATTAAGCACATACTATGTGCCAGGCACTCTGCAAAGCCCTGGAGATAGAAACAAATGCAATAGATAGTCTTTGCTTTCAAGAAGCTCACAGACCAAAGGGGGAGAAAACATGCAAACAATGGTATACCAACAAAATACAAATGGAATAAACTGGAGATCAGCAACAAAGGGAAAGTACTAACATTAAAGAGAATCAGGAATGGCTTCTTGTAGAAGGTAGGATTTTGGCTGGAACTTGAAGGAAGCCAAGAGACAGAGATGAGAGAGAGAATTCCAGGAATAACTAGGGAAAAATGCCTTAAGTCTGGAGATGGAGTGTCTTATGTGTGGATCAACAAGGTCAGTGTCACTAGATCACAGAGCAAATTGGAGTGTGAGAAGAGCAGGAAGGAGTTAGGTAATATTTAAGATTTTGAATGTCCAATATAAGATTTCATAATTGGTCCTGAAAGTGATAGGGAGCCACTGGAGGTTAATGAAGGGGGAAGGAAGGGAGTGACACAGTAGAATCTAACTTTAGGAAGATTAATTGGGCATTAGGATGGAGGCAGGGAGACCAATGATAAGTAGGGTACTGTAATAATCTAGGTGTGAGATGCCAAGAGCCTATAGCAGGGTAGTGGAGTATATATGAGGGATATCAAAAAGGTAAAAATCAATAGCACTTGGCAACACATTGGATATAGAGGAGGAAGGTTGAGGGAGAGGGAGAGGGAGAAACTGAGGATGACATTTAGGCTACAAGCCTGGGTGACTAGGAAGATGTTGTTCCGTAGACAGTAACAGGGAAGTGTGGAAAGGGGAAGGATATAAGGGGAAAGATAATTAGTTCAGTTTTGGACACATTAAGTTTAAGTACAGGACATTTAATTTGAGATGTCTGATAAGCAGTTAGAAATGTCTATCTGGAGATTGGGAGAACTTTTAGGTCTTGCTAAGTATATCTAAGAATCAACAATTCAGAAATGATAACTGTGAGCACAGGAGTCAAGATCAAGTGAAATAATATAGAAAGCGAAGAAAAGAGGGCCCTGGATAAAACTTGGCATATAATAGATACTTAATAAAAGCTTATTAACTTGACATTAATATTTATTATTTAAATTTCATCATTTTAAACAAATGCCAAATAAGCATTTTTACAACGTAGAGAAGAAAAAGAAGACTGTATATGAAACTTCAAATCTCCATGCTGTACAGTTTGCTTTTCCTTTCAAATACACAATAAATTCCACAGGTAACATTGCCTATTTCCTTCTGAACTTCCTTTAGCTCTTTTCTGTTTACTTTTAAAAAGATTTCTGCATTGTGTCCCTAGTTTGAAGGACTTGTGTATAATAATATATATAATATGGAACTATAATAACTTAAGAACTATTAGTAGTCTATTAGAAAAAAAAAGTTTGACCCAGGCAGGAAAGAGTGATGGCATGTTTTGCTTTTTGAACCAATCACAAATGTTTCCTCCTTTAGAAAAAGGGTCAAGATAGTGAAAATTCTACTTTTAGTCAGTTTTAAGTAAAATCTACTCCTGAAAAGAAAATTGATAGAGAAGGGAATCTGGTGATTTCCCCCCTCTTCTCTCTTCATTTTGCATCATTATCAAAGCTAATTTTGAAGTCATGAGTTCCATTGTTCTAGAAAAGTTTCTATGGGGAAAAATTTCTGATACTATATGGAATTAATATTTTTCCTTCTTACCTGGCTGAGTTCGACAAGCTCTGATAGGTCGATCTGGAGGAGGTTCAACCTCCACTTTCTTTCCTGGATCAAAGTCATCAGTCTCCCCCTCAGTGTCACAATGCTCCTTTTCTCGCTTCCTCTTCTTCTCCTCCTAAAAAGTAAAAACAAGGAAGAAATGATTGTAGCACTGAGGTTTAAGAATAATCAGCCTCAAATGGCTGAGCTAGGGCTTTATACATTTGAGGAACATAATTTCATCAATTTGTGGGAAGAAAAAATGTTCTAGTAAGAGAAATCCATTTCTCCTAATAGTCTTCATCCCCACCTCAGCTTCAACAGCAGCAGGTGTTTTCAGTATGATACAGGACCCAAAACCTCAAGAAACTGTTTTTCTTTGGAAGCTAAGAAACATGGTGGATTTTACAGATCTCTTTTTTTGGTAGCAGATTTTAAAATTAAACATTGGAGTCTTCACTGGGTATTTAATGCAGAAAAATAAAAAATATATAAAATAATTTTTCTGTTTATATTGAGTGAACTTGAAATAGATCCCAACCTATATAACTCAATACAGAAAATCAATTGAATGTTATTCCTAATGAAATAATTTTAGTACCCTAAATGATTAAAGTAAGATTCTTTTTTGAAACCTTTTCTTTCCCCCAACCCACCTCCTTTTTTATTTGTAATCTGTGTTCTTAAATATGAAGCAATAAAACTTCATTTGGCTAAAAACTATACTATAGGAAGGCAGTTTAATACATTGAAAAATCTGAAATCAGAGGACTAGATATGACTCAGTTTTGCCACTTATTATCTATGAGAGCTTGGACAAATCACTTAATCTCTGGGATTCAAGTTTCCTCAGTTATAAAATGAGGGGTTGGACTAGATTGATTTTTAATTAATTTCTAGTTCTAAATCTATGATCCCAAGTTCATCTTATAGAACTGATTGACTTAAAAAAATTAAGTTTCTATGAAAACATTTTTGAGAAGTACAATTTTTTTCTCATAAAAACTTATTAAGACAGATTACTATTTCCAATTGTAAAAACACTAATATCACTGTGGGTTGCTCGAGTATAACTTACCTTTCTTTTCCTCCTTTCCTCATCATCAAGATGTTTTTCTTTTTCCTTTTCAGACTTCTTTTTCTTTTTCTTTTTTTTTTCTTTATGACGTTCTCGCTCATGATCTGATCTGTCATCATAATAACTAGAATCGTGGCCTGATCCCGAGAGTTCAGTAACTTCACTTCCTCCAACTTTAAGTACTAGTTTCAATGGCTTCTCCAAGGGCTTGTCTACATAATCTAAATAAAATAAACGTTCTTTATGAATTGTTTTTGAATTTCATCAATAAAGTTTTTATTTAGAAAAACATTTTTTAGTTGACAACAACTGTCTCCCCTCCCTTCCATATCTTGAGATATCTTTAGTCCACACTATCCACAGGCTAGAGATGGGGGGAAAGGGAGAAGGAGGGGATGATGTGCCTAGGCCCACCCTAATAGGGCAAATATAGTTAGGGCACTAGAATTCTTGCCATCCCTTTCCTAGCACAACCTATCCAACATCTTCTCCCTACACCACTACAGAGGCCACTAGTCTGATATGAATGACAAAGGAGCAGATAACTGCACAAAGACAGTAAAATAGTGGCTGAAACTGCAGGAGGCCAAGTCAAATACAATGAAGGTGTCCTTTTAAGGAATATAAGGAACAATGCTGTGGGTCCAGAAGAAAAACAAAAGCAAGGGACCTAAAGGTCACTCCCATAACTACTGGGGTCAGGAATGGTGAAGAGCAAGAGGTGATGGTTAAAAATAAAAGGAAAATGTAAGATGATACAGAGGAAGATCACCTACAACATGTAGTTTAGGAGACAAAAAGAAGGTTTATAAAAGAGAGCCAAGGATTATTGATTAATTCGTCAACATTAAAATGAAGGAGATCTTTAATAGGGTTCCATAGAATTGTCTTTTGACTTGATTTGCTTCAAAATTTGCCAACAATTCAGTTAAAGAAAAAAAGAAAGTATGTGTATTAAGTCTGCAAATGACACAAAAGTGGAAGAATATCAGCAATTCATTTAATTATAGAATCATATTGCAAAAAAGCCCTGGCAGGCTAGAATAGTGAGCTAAAACTAATACAACGAAAATGAGTTTGATCAAGTATCAAATTATGCATTTCAGCTTAAAAAAAAATTGTAAAAAAGACAGAAGGAGAGCATGATTAGCAAGCAGTTCATTAAAAAAAAAAAAGCCTTAGGAGATTTGGTGGGTTCCAACCTCAAAAAATAGAAGTATGATATGGCACCCCAAAAAGCTAATGCAATTTAGGCCAAATTAATGCACTGTATAATGTCCAGACCAAGGGAATCCTGCCACATTCTGTTTTAGCTGGAATATATCTAGAGTATTGGGCCCTACCAGGGCACCATGTATCAAAGGGGATACTGCTAAATTAAAGAGTGGTGGCAAGGAGAAGTGAGAGGACTTGGAATTAGAAATTAATAAGATTAAATGAACAAGGTAGATGAAATCTTAGAGATCATATAACAAATGAGCTTACAACATCACTTTATAGATGAAATGACTAAGATTCAGAGAACTTTAATGCCTTGTTCAAGGTCACATAGGGAGTAAGAGTCCAGACTTGGTCTGGAGAAGACTTTAGAGCACTGTTTTTTCAAATAAAGGCTATCATGGAAAGTATAAAACTTGTTCTGCTTATCCCCCACAGGCAGAATTTGACATAATGCAGTAAAGTTATAGGAGAAGGATTTTGACACAATATGATAAAACTCAATTCAACAAGAATTTATTAAGTGTCTACTATGTTTAAGATAGTGTTAGGCAATGGTGATACAAAGATAAAAACTGAACAGGCCCCTCAAGAAGCTTACAGACCACTGGGGAGAAAACATGTACATTGGCAAATAAACACATCTATATAATATAATAAGAACAAAGTAGTTGATAGGAGAGGAGGGAAAACACTGTTAATTGGAAGGATTCAGAAAATCTGCAAAATCAAGTGTTGCTACCAGGCTAAGCTCTAAGAGCAAACCAGGGACTGTAACTAAAAGGAAAGATGAGGCTTCAGAGCTCAGAAAGTAAAAGCAAGAGTCACCACAACAATTCACTTAATAGTCTGGTTTTTGTTTGAACAAAAGTATTGAACACCACTCCTTAATTATAGTGAACAACAACAAAAAAAAGGGGGGGGGGATGAATTTGTTCAGTTACACTAAAACTGCTAAGAGGACTCAGGAGGCAGATCCAGGTAGCTGGGATATGATATGGAAAGGCAATCACATTTTGACATAACCTAGAGACATTTCATTGCCACAGAACAGAATGAGTTTCACAATCCCTTAGACATCAAGGAATACTCCCCTTTCTGGGATGACTAGAGATCTCTGATAACAACAACCTGCATAATTTCCAAAATCATTACCAACAATCAGTCTAGAAAAAGTATCTTTATGTTAAAGACCCCTCCAGTAGATTTTGCAAGAGTAAATTTCTATACCAAAAACTCCCCTTGAGTTAAGTTCTCAGTTTTTCAAATGCAGCAGCAATAATCTTCAGAGATTGGAGTACCCCAAACCTGCCCACCCGTGGAAAAATTTATTCTCTGATCTAAAGCCAGTAGCAAAGAATGCCACTTAGAAGAGTATGGGCACCACCTCACAGAATATGGGCAGTCACCTAGCAGAGTATAAGCAATACCACTTACCTGAGTACGAGCAATGTCACCTAACACAATACTTGCTGATGACACAAGCTACTTTAGATGCTCCTGGGGCTACTCCACACCTGCCAACACTAAGTACTAGAATTCAACTCATTTCAATAAACATTTAAGTGTCTACTAATGGGCCAGGTACTATGTTAAGAACTGGAGATACAAAATGAGGCAAAAGTCTCTGCTCTTAAGAATTTACAATCTAACGAATCAATCGATAATCAATAAACACTGATTAAGCACTCGAGAGAACTTACTACCGGTGTGACCTTGGCCAAGTCACTTTCCCCTCTCTGGGTCTGTTTCCTCATCTGTAAAATGAGGGGGCTGGAATGGACGGAGATCAAAGGCCCCATATGGCCCCTCCAGCCCCAACTCTCCCAGGGGTCACTGGCTCCTCTCCCCACTGGGGACCACCCCCAGGGTTCAGCCCCTGCGGACCAGCGCCTCCTCCAAACAAGGTCACGTGCCCAGAGAGTACTGGGGGGAGCCCCGAGCTGGGCAAGGTGGCAGGGGGAGCAGACGGGGCGGCCCCTCCCCCGGGGGTTCTGGAATCCCTGACCCCTGTGTCGTCACAAAGCCGGCATTGTGGCGAGCGCGCCGAAAGAACGCCGGCCGCCCCCTCCCGAGACGCCCCCCCGGGTCCCTGTCTCCCCCACTCTGCGCCCCTTCCCGGTGCGGCCCCGGCAGCTCTCACCGTTGTACGACGATCGCCACTCGGTCTTGTGCTTCTTGTGCTTCTTCCCCATGGCGGGGCGGCCGCCGCGGGCGGGGGGCTCAGGCGCCCCCCGGGGCCCCCCGCAGCACCCGGGAGAGGCAAGGAGAAGGTGGCGGCGCCGATACCTCGCAAGCGGCCTTCCTCCCCGCCCGCCTGCCCCCCACCTCCTCCTCCGGCTCGTCCGCTCTTCTCTCCGCCCCTCGGGCTCCCTCCGCGCCGCGGAGATTGGGAGAGAGGAAGGGAGGGGGAAAGCCCAGGCTCCGCTGGGCGAGGACCGGAAGTGACCCCTCCTCCCGCGGGGTTGGGAGGCGGGCACGGTCCTAGTAGTTCCGGGTCGCGGGGTCAAGCGGTCTGGCGGCAGATTCGGACTGCATCGGAAGGACTGTGAGATAAGGCTTCCATAGCTCTTGGGGCTCTGGGTTAGGGGAGCGGCGCGAGGAGAGGCAAGGCAGCGCGAGGCCAGGCCGGGAGGGGGAGAGGTAGGGACGGAGGGAGGGAAGGCAGCGGGCACGCGGGGCTGCTTTGCCCCGATGGGGTCACTTGAGCGCGCTCTCTCTTCTCTCCCCGGGGGTCTTCCCTCAGAGGCGGCGGGATGGACGAAGCAGTCGGAGACCTGAAGCAGGCGCTTCCTTGTGTGTCTGAGTCACCCGTGATCAACGTGGAGGTGCATCTGCGCTGCAACAGGTCAGAGCCCCCGCCCTGCAAGCCAGCTCCGCCCACCCCGGCCTAGCCATCCCAATTTCAGGGCACTTATTTATTTAAAATCAATAATAATATGTTTCAAGTTTTATTTTAACATTAATAATATATTTTAAAATATACTTTAATATTAATAACCTATTTTCCTGATGTTTTCTGCAGAGGACAATTACTACATCAACTAATATCTTTTCTTTCTACATCAGGTTTATTTCCTAATACACTTTTAATATTAATAATATATTTTCTTCAGCGAACAGTAAAACATCAACTAGTGTCTTTTCTTCCTAAGTCAGTATTATGTCTTAATACATATCTTCTGCAGAGAACACTAATACATCAGTAGATTCTAACAGTATAGGCGGTGATCCACACCCATAGGTACCATCTTCTTTGCAAAACAGACTGGGAAGTGCATTCTCATATATCTTCTCCGGGATCCACGTATAGCATGCTATATTTATACAATATTCAGTTTTGCTTTGTTAGATTGTATCCTCCTTGTTGATAGTGACTATCTTTTGGCTCTTTTTGTTTCCTCAGAGCTTAACACAGTGTTTGCACCTAGTATGCAGTTTATAAGTGTTCAATGGTTGATTAGTAATGTTATTTCCATTTATGCTTGTTGTAGTGATTGCATTGGGAGGCAATAATGGAAAGACCCTGGAATCAGAGGACTTCTCTATGGATTGGACTAGATGACTCCTATGGTCCCTTTCAATCTAAAATTCTATGATTCTTGTCATCTGTCTCAAATCCTAGTGGTGTGACCATGCTTTGTTGCCTTGGGCAAATCACTCAATCTTCTTGGGCCTTAGTTTCCTCATATGTAAAAGGATAGCACTGAAGTAGATCCTCTCTAGCTCTAGATCTGTCATCTTTTGTGTAATATTTTCCTGATTCTGCTTATTTCCCTTTGCATTTGCTCATGTTTTCTAAATTCTGGAATTTATTTATTATATTCTTGTGTCACAGTTCATTTTGCCATTTCCCAGTAGACGGACAATTATATTGTTTCTAGGTCTTTGTTCTTCTAAAAGTAATTCTATAAGTATTTTGATGTATATACCTTTCTATGTTTGACTACTTTGTAATATGTGGGTAACTGTGGCATTGCGGTATGGTTTAGTCACTTTGCAAGCAGGGTACACTGTAACTATTTTTCCTTAGGTTTTTCTCTGAAGTGATACTCTGTAGGATAGCCTCTCTAAATCATATTTTTCAGCACAACATCTTTGATGTATTGCAACTTCTATACACAATAAATAGGAGCATGGAAAATAGATGATTGCCTTTAGAGTCAGAAGACCTGCTTTCTTGCCACCTGTCTTCTGCCTCAGCTGCTCTCACTGCCTTGTCTAATTTTTCCTGTGGATAATCAGATGAGTTACTGTTACTTCGAGAGACTACTGACAACTCTTGAGATTTCCCAAATCAAAACTCCTTTCCTTAGGCACCATACTCTTGTGTGCTGTCTTCCTTCATTTTTGGTGGGGAGTGGGGGATAGAGAAAGGTAGAAGGAAGAGAAGAAACATTTATATAGTTACACTGTGGGCCAGGTATTATACTAATAAGCACATTTTGCAAATATTGTCTCATTTGAGATAATGAGGCATTTGTTTCCCTAGAGTTCAGTGTAGCATAGGTACTTACACAATAAACACTTAATAAATGCTTTTTCATTCAGTTTTAGATGGAGAGATAATAAATGTTGATAAAGCTTTAAGCTGGTTAAATGGTCCAGACTCAAGAGTGGTCAGTAATGCTTTATTATCATCTTGGTCATGAGTTTTTTTGGAGTGTCCTATGGATCATGACCTTGGATTTTTCAGTGACTTGGATAAAAGAATATGCATTTCAGATTTTCAGATAAATTAAAACTAGGAGGGATAGCTAGATAACTGGAAGGCAGTCATAATCCAAAAGGATCATAAATTAGAAAATTACCAAAAAAAAAGAATAACAAAATAGTTACTATTTGCCCTGCTTAAACATGTGAAGTATTGTGTTCATTTCTGATCACTACAGTTTCATATAAAATTAATTAGGGTAGAGAGCATTCAAAGGAGGATGGCAGGGTGGTGAAGCGCTTTAAGTACCTGTCTTAAAGATAAGTTGAAGGAACTGGGAATATTTAAGCAGGATAAGAGAAGATTTAACTGTGTTGGAGTATTTTTAGGGTTATTATGTAGAAAATGGATTAGATTTGTTCGTTTAAGGACCCAGAGGGCAGAATTAGGAAGAGCAATTCATAGAAATTGCAGAGATATATTTAGGCTTGATGTTAAGGACAAATTTGCTAACAAAGCTTTTGGGAGGATTGGATAGTGTAAAAATTTCAGTTCAATGAGTAGATAAATGTAATGTATATGCAAAATAATTTTTTGTGTTTAGTTGGTTCAATTGTGTCTGACTCTTTGGGACTTCATTTGGAGTTTTCTTGGCAAAGATACTAGAGTGCTTTGCCTTTTCTTTCTCCATTTTACAGATGAGGAAACAGGCAAAGAAGGTTAAGTGACTTAAAAAGTCATTGAGTGGGGTAAGTATTTCAGTAGTTATCCTGCAGGTTTAAAAGCCTAACAATGATATTTGAGATAATGAGGGAATCAATATAAAATTAATTAAAGGATCCATGAACTAAAATGAGGTTTCATTTAAAATGAGAGTTGGGAGATAGATTATTTGTAGTTGCTGAGGTGTTCAGCATTTGGGTTTTTCTCTCTCTATACTCTGGCCCAAGAATGAGAGCTGAGCATTGACATTGCAGGTACTGCATCAAGGCAAGGGGCTGGAAAATGTAGGATAGTGATGAAGACAGGATTAAAGTTGCTGACCATTTTACTGTAGGATCATGGAAATTTGAAGCCTAATGGGACCTTAGAGATATGTAGTCCAACTTCTACATTTTAATGCTAATGATACTAAAGGGAAATGACTGAGGTCATGTGGCTAGTTAGTGCTCCCACCAGATTAAGAATCTAACACTGAACAGCTCTTCAATTCTCTTTATGCAATATTATGAGTATTAAACTAGCCACCCTAGATTCTAGTATTTATACCCCTGAATTTCTTGCCCTTTTGCATCATGGTTGCTCATACCTAACCAAATTACAGACCTGAGTTAATTTTCCTACCCACCTTTTCTGCTTCTACTCATTCCTGTTAGAGAAAATGACACACTGGGACTCTCGCACATTTATGTTAACTTATCTTGACATTGAGACTTTTGTGAAGTGATCTGACCTTGAAGCCAGGAATACCTGGCCTCTAAACCTATCTTCCAACACATATTGGCTCTGTTAATTCTGGGTAAGACACTTAACCTATAATGCACTAGATAATTCTCTAAGATTTTAGATTATGTTATTAATCTATACTAGACTCTAATAGATTGTGCGGACCTACAGACCTACATTGGTAGAGTTTCCTCAACTGGGAGTTATCTTTACTATCAGCCCAGTCTTTATTCCTATCCTAATCTTAACTCCCTGCTGTATGATGATCCTTTAGTCCTTTTTCTTCCTCAGTTTCCAGTACCAGTATATCTCTGCTCCCTTCCTACAGCAAAGATATATATGTTATATGCCTTGAGCTCTATCTTCTTTATTTCATAATTTAAGTGAACTATATCATCCCCCATTTTCTTTTCCTTGCCATAGCTAATCCCATTATTGCACCTTGATCCTAGTCCTCCTTTCTTTTTCTAGACATTTATCTTAATCATGTCCTCTCTCCCTCCCATCTCCTTTTATCCACTGGATCTTTCCTACATGCATATGAACACATTCAGGTTTCCTTCATTCTTTAAAAACCTTTTCCTACCCTGCATTCTCTCATTCTAGCATTCTATATCTCACCTTCCTTTCCCAAATTCCTAGAAAGGTTCATTCTCTACTTGTCTCCATTTCTTCATCTCACTTTATAGCTCTTGTATATATCTTTCCAACCCTCTAATCAACTAAAAATGTTCTTTCAAAGGTTCTCTGCGAGGTTTTTTCGGGTAATTATTTGATTTCTCTAGTTTTAACACTGTTGATTGACTACATCCTCCTCCTGGATTGTCTTTAACTTTTTAGTTTCTATGGCAATATTCTCTCTTCCTCTAACTGTTTGACCATTCTCTCTCAAGTCCTTTTTATTGGCTTATCATTCTTCTCTTATCCATTAAGTATGAGTGTCCCCCAGCCTCTGCCCCTTGGTGTTCTTTTCTTTCAAAAATTTTTTGTGCTCTTAGAAGTATTTGTGGATTTGATACTCATCTCTGAGCCTTTTGACTCCCAAATCTACATATCTGTCTACAAATTCTCTTTCAAATTCCCATCCTACATCACAAACTCTCTGTTGGATGTCTTTACCTAGATGTTTCTTAGAAATCTCAAAACTTATGATAGCCAGACAGAACTTATCTTTCCTTTAAAGATGTCTCTACTCCAAACCTTTCCATTTCTGTTGACACTAACACTCTTCCACATTACTTAGGTTTATAGTTTCTGAATCATCTGTAATTTGCCACTCTTGCATACTTCTTATATCTCAGCATTTGCTAAGTCAATGCTGCCATTACAATATTGTTTACATCCATCCCTTTCTCTGTGCTCTGCTCACATAGCCATTGACTTGGACTGTTATCATAACCTACAAAAAGTTGCCTTATTACTCAGTGTTTCCATTACACAGGCTGTCCTCCATGTTTAGAATGCACTGACTTCATCTTCACATTCTAGAATCTCTAGATTCCTAGCTTCCTCCAAGTTTTAGCTCAGATGGTATCTCCAAGAGGAAGTCTTTCCTGATTGTTAGTGTAGTTTCCTTACTCAAATTATTTTATATTTATTTATCTGGATGTATTATATCCCCTAGTAAAATCTAACTTTAAGGATAGGGAGAGCTGTGTTTTGGTTTTCATATTGCCTTTTATATAAAGGGGTTAATATTTGTGAATTGAATTTTCAGAGTAGGGCATACAGGATGGTGAAGGGCAGGCATATTTTTGTCATGAGGAATGGTTGTAGGAACTTGAGCTGCTTAGGCCAGAGAAGAGAAAACTATAGAAGGGAGGAGAGAAACATGATGTATGTCTTTGAGTAGTTGAAGAGTTTATAATTAATAAAAGAGTTTTGACTTGCTCTATTTGACTCCAAATGACAAAACTAGGAATAATAGGTAACAATTGCAAAGAGATATATATTTGGATTTGTGTCAGATAAAAATTTTCTGATCCCTTAGACTCTTCCAAACTGGAATGGATTCTTTCAGTAAAGAGTGTGTTCTCTCTCATTGTAGGCCTTCAAACAAAAACTGGATGACCATTTGTTGAATAGGTTATGGGGGAATTCTATTTTGGGTTTGAGTTAGACTAAATAATATCTGAGGTCCTTTCTACCTCTGACATTCTATGAATTATGTTTCCTTTCTGTGTTTCAGGTAAATTATTCCTAGAGCTGAGCAGAAACGTTATTTACTTCAGTTAATAAGTCTTACTGAGAATAAATAAAACAGTAGTCCTTATTCAGGCTGTTTGAACTCTATAGTTGACTTTGGAAATAGGAAGAATATCATTCATTGCCTCTAATGGAAAACATTCATACCATGTCAAGTACTGCTAATACTTAATGAAGGTGATTTTTGACCCCATGAAATTTAAAACTCAAATTCTTCTAAGGACACATTCTGTGATAATTTACTTGGATTTTTAGTCTAAAAGTTAGTAAGCTATAAACTTTTATTTCCTTAATAAACTGTTATTTTAGTAAGTTGTAGCAATTAGAATGCTAGTAGAAAAACATAAATTTGACCTCAACAGCATTTTTGTTTTTAATAGCACTGCAAAAAGAGAAGATATAAAACTGAGTGTTGTAAAGCTGCTAAACAGACACAACATCGTATTTGGAGATTACACGTGGACCGAGTTTGATGATGCTTTTCTATCCAGAAATGTGCAGTCTGTGTCTATTGTTGATACAGAGTTAAAAGTTAAAGAACGACAGGTACCAAAAATAACTCATGATTTTTACTTTTTGACTACTTAAGATGCAGCTAAGTAAATCCTAATTCATGTTTTTAAGGTATTTTTGAGTTTGTCTTCTTTGTGATTGGTTTTCCCAGTTGTATTGGCATTATATAGTTCTCTAATGAGGAATGCCATGAGTTTGATCTCTGTATTTGCCAGTTAATTTTCTGCTGTCTCATATATAGACTATACTACTCTCTTGCATCTTGTGAGTGATCACAATGGCAATAGCAGTGAGGGTAAAGGTTGTTGGGTGAGAGTGTGGGTGGAGCAACATAAATCTGTTGCCATTATTAGAAAAAAAAGAATTGAGTCACAAACCTTACAATTTAGTTAACATTTTCATACATGAAGTATGACACCCATTGTATGTTAGAAAAAATTCCAAGTGTTTTTGTATGATAAAGCTTGGTGTGGTATTGAAGTTGGCTTCCTTGTTATCATATTGTAATACTAATGTTTTATAGTGTTACCTAGAATGCAGCCCACTTTGAGCTTTAATTGTGAGCCCAATTAGAAATACTGTTATAAACAGTTTAGTCATATTGTATTTTATCCTTTATGTTTCCATTTTTATATTTTGGTAGTGTTAATATAATTGAAATATTTCAATATTTGTCAATTTGTTATTTACTGAGGTAGTTTTCTTTTTCTTCATAGCCAATTGACTTGAGTAAGTGTACTCTTGCCCTCCATGTCTTCCAACTGAATGAAGAAGGACCCAGCAGTGAAAATTTGGAAGAAGAGTCAGAAAATATAATTGCAGCAAATCATTGGGTGCTACCTGCAGGTATTTTTTGATATTTTATGAATAGCTGAAGTAGACTTTGACACAAATTAAGTATCATAATAGTGGTAGATAGGAGCACCCTCACCACCTTTTATGTCATATGGATTGTGCTTTCCTCTCCCTGTTTTTATATAGAAAAAATTTCCAGTGATAAAGACGTGATTGTGAACCTGATTGCCTACTCTGTTTTCCCCAAAAGTCCATGATGGTTGCCATATATCTGGCTTATGCAAATTTCTTTGAATATTTTCTTGCAGAGTTGTTGGAATCTTGGAAGAGGAAGGGAATGACATCAGTATGTCATTTTATTCATTTACTAGGCATCTGATTTCCATCTGTTCTTCTAGCATGGGCTCTTCCGCTGTTTTCTATCCATCCTAATCGTTTGAAAAATGATTTAACTTAAAAAATAATTCACTGTATGCATTGTTTTTATACATATCTACATGTAATGAAGTAGTTTATGCCTAAAAATCAGACATAGTTTATATTTTAGAAATATTATATTAAATTTCTAATTGTGGTGTAAATGTTCTGACAAAAAGCTGGGCCTCTGTATATAGAGGGGTAATTTTAAAAATATAGTTGTTCTGTATAAGTTGAAAAAAGGGAAATTACAGATCACACATTTTTTTGACTCGGCTAGGACCTTGGGGGTCATCTAAGAGGTAATACCCATTTGGTGGAGGTATTGGTGAATTTGGACTTGAGAAACCTGAGTTTGAATATTCTTTTCAATATACTGTGACCCTGGGCAATAATCTTAACCCCTCTAAGATAACATGTGAGATCTTTCTTGCAATTATTATCCCATTTTGCAGAAGAGTAAACTAAGACTTAGAAAATTTTAATGACTTGTTTAAATTCACATAGCTATTAAGTAGCAGAATAGAGTTCCTTATTCAAAGAAACACTGTGTATGTAACAAGTAAGGTGAACTGGGGAGTCTTAACAAAAGGAGGAAAATGTAACCTCATAAGTGTCATTGAGATTTAGTAGAATGAGAGATGATCGACTTTGGTGCTTGAGGTTTTTCAGAAGAAATAAATTAGGTAGAAGGCCGAGAGTGGATAGAGTAGCATTCTACATCAAGAAAATATACTCATGAGGAAATCCAAGAATGAAGAGAGAATAAGCATGATAGAAAGCATTTCAGTGATGATGAATTGAGGCAGATAAAGAAGCAGTGTTAATCATTGGAATATGGGAAAGGGGGCATCACCTAGATAGCAAGGAAATAGATGTGGTATTTTGAAAATAGCTCACAAGCCTGATATAGAGGTATGATATATAAATGTTAGGAGATTTTGTTTTCTCTCCATTTTTTAGCACTCTCTCTCTCGCGCTCTCTCTCTCTCTGGCCAAAAGCAGAGTAGCTAATCCTTCCTTCCTTCTTTCCCTCCTTTCCTCTTTCTTTTCCCCTTCTTTCTTAATAACAACTCTAAAACAGAACAGTAAGGACTAGACTAATGGAATTGAGTGACTAGTATAGGTTCACATGGCTAGGAAGTTTTTGAGTCCAGGTCCTCCCAGCTCCAGGCCTGTTGCTCTAACCATTTGGTCCACCTAGCTACCATCAACTAATAATTCCTTAATTTTATCATAATTTCTTCCTTCAAACAACTGAGAAATCAACAAAGGGAGGATATCATTCTTATTATCAAGAAGGAACTGTTTGTAGGGGCAGCTGAGTGACTCAGTGGTTTGAGAGCCAGGCCTAGAGATGGAAAGTCCCAGGTTCAAATCTGGCCTCAGACATTTCCTGACTGTGTGACTGTGGGCAAATCACCTAACTCCCATTGTCTAGCTCTTCCCACTCTTCTGCCTTGGAATCCATACACATTACTGATTCTAATACAGAAGGTAAGGGTTTAAAAAAAAAAGGGAACTATTTCTTAGGGCAGGAATAATTGGAACATTATGGGAAAGTAAATTCCTTTTTAGAGTTTATAATATAGAAAAGGAAAGCTGAACAGTGGCATGCATCCCAGATTTTGAAAGAGCAGATTTTAAACACTTCTGAGGAAAGATAGGAAGGATTACAATGATTTAATGTCCTATAAGCGAAGTCAGGCCATGAAAGATGGGAAACAAGAATGAGATTCTGAAGACACAAAGGGAAACAATTCTGATAAAGAAAAGATATTGAGGTGGTTGGATGCACAGGGAACTAACTAACCAATTTCATTTTTAAAAAGATAACTGCAGCAGATTTAAGTAAGGAGAGATAATATAGAATGAATACAGCATCATGACATGGGCCTGCATGGATGTTGTCAGCAATGCTGAAAATCACAGTAGTATGAGACTTTCAAGGAAAGCTAAGGTTAACAAAGGTTAAAAAAAAAAAGATTTAAAGCTATTTTGGAAAGTTATATTGTGATCCATAGGGCAGTGATCAGTAGGATTATACTTAGTGTTCTTGGCTCCAGGGAATAGAACTAGGAGCAGTGACTGAATAGCAGAGAGACAGGTTTAGTCTGGATGTTTAAAAATAAATAAAAATTCCTAATAATTAGAACCATGCAAAAGTAGAATGCCTTGAGGGGTAATGATTTTCCCTTCTCTGGAGGTTTGTATCAGGAACGGGTTGGACTGAGTGTTCTAGGAGGTCCTTTCCAACTCCAAGATTCTGTAATTCTGTGATCTTTTGATTTCATTATGATTCTCTTTCTAACACTGACCCAAGAGTTTTGACATGGTTTTGAGTATAAACTATGCCATTACTAGCTGTATAACTTTGGACAACTTATTGTATCAGTTAACTTATCAATAAAATTACATAGTCAAATTATTATTTACATCAAAATTATATGATGTTTAAAGTCTCTTCCAGCTTTTAAAATCCTACTATTCTAGGTATAAATTCCTTCTAGAATTACATTCCAGAATTTTTATCTTATAGTTGAATTTCATGGTCTTTGGGAGAGCCTCGTATATGATGTTGAAGTTAAGTCACAGGTAAATGAAAAATGCCTTTTTATGTGAATATATTATTTGTTTTACAAGAATTCTTCCTTGGGGTCTCAGATCTAATAAGTGTACTTCACACTGTTTTAGACTACTTGGATCTGCCCTCTCCTTGAGTTGTATTTCCAGGATTCACCCTGAGTAGTTGACTGCCGGGGTTGGAAGAGGGCAGAAGTAAGGGTAGGATGAGAAGCCAATATTATCATATATTACATATCCTCATTGTTATTGAATATTGGTAATGTTTGTGGACCTGCCAAAGTAAGCCAACAGGGAGCAAGTCAGTAGGTTAACACTAGTCAGAAAATCTGTGCTTAGTTTCTTTGAATAAACTAGTAGTATTTATCATAGTTTTAGGGAGAAAACAGTTCAATTTCACTACTTCATAAATAAGTTGTAAAAGGTTTTCTACTAAGCTGCTATTTTTTATAAAACTCACTATTTTGTACTTTTTAATAAAGGAAGTCTCCATTTTCTTATATTTAAAATTGTGTATTATAAAATAAAATGACATAAATGTGGTCTTTTGGAGGCACATTTACATTTCAGTGCCTGAGTCTGATATATTTAGGAAATATTTGTAGAGGATAGTGGTTTTAGAGTTCTCATTTGCTCCTGTTTGCTTCTAATAACTTTTATTTTCATTTGGAAGGTAGTACTTTATTATCAATTCCCTTATTTATGTATGCCTTTTTTTTTCTCTCAAATCAGTTGCTTGACTATGTGACGACAACCTTGTTATTTTCTGACAAAAATGTTGATAGCAACCTCATAGCATGGAACAGAGTTGTTCTTCTACATGGTAAAGAATGCTTTATTTTGTATTTCATGAAAAGTAAAGTATAAAATCAGGGTACTGCTTATGCCTTTGTACTTCTCTGAGAGAGTATGATTTTTTTTTTCATTAGTGAAAGAGACAAAGTCACATACTGCTCAATTCACTTCACCTTCCTACAATCACATATCCCTTTTCTAACCCAAAGAAGATGGCTTGTGAGAAGATATATCTAGGGATATCTATTTTTGAGGGCATTGAAAGTGTGGAGCTTGGGGGCAGGTAGGTGACTCAGTGGATTGAAAGCAAGACCTAGACACAGAAGGTCCTGGGTTTGGATTTGGCCTCAGACACTTCCTAGCTGTTTGACCCTGGGCAAGTAACTTAATCCCCACTGCCTAGCCCTTACCACTCTTATGCTTTAGAACCAATATACAGTATTTTTTTTTTAATCTTCAGTGAACTTTATTAAGCCAGGTTAGGGGAAAGAGTTGGGTAAAAGAGACAGAATCTTGATAATACCAATATACAATATTGGTTCTAATATGGAAATTAAGAGTTGTTTGGTTTTTTTTTTAATGTGGGATTAGAGGTCAATAGAAAAGTCAGGATGTGAGGTAAAGATGTAGGAATTTTCACCACAGTGTTGGAGGAGTTACTAGAGATATATGAGCCAGAAAAATCAAGAAGACAAGAGGGTCAAGGCCAGAGCCTGTACTTGGGACAGAAGTAGAAAGATATAAAACACTCAGAGGAGGATTATGCTGTGCCATAGACCATCATGAAGAGTTTCTAAAAGGATGGTGGTTAGCAGACATAGGGTCCACAGGGCTCAAGGAAGAAGACATATGGAGAAATAGGAAGTCACTGAATTCAGAATGCTTCAGAGTTTATAGAGCACTTTATATACTTAACTCAGTATCACTATATGATACTCATAAAAACCATGTGAAGTACTAAAGGTGTTATCTACATTAAGAGATGAAGAAACTGAGGCTTAGGGAGGCTTTAACTTACCCATGCCCATTTAACTCCCATTTCTAAACTTTTCAGCATACCATGCTGCCTCTCAATTATAATGTCTAGTAGTGGAAGGGTTAAGGAATGAGAACCTGGTGAGAAAGTGAGTGCAGCCTGAGTGGACCACTCATTTAAGAAGTTCTAAGGTGAAAAGGAATAGTGTTGGTAGCTTTAGGAGTGGAAGGGTCATCATAAGGACTTTTAAAAATGATTTATTGAAATTTTTTCATACATAAGTACATATACATACCCACACCCACCTCTACCTTTTAACAAAGAAAAGCAATTGAGCAAGCATTGTGTAGCAATTACATATAACAGTGTATACAATATTACATACTAGTAGTGACTAGTAGAGGAGGAAAATGTTTTCATCATCAGTTCTTTGGAACTAATTCTTCACTATGTTCAGTCTGAATTTTTATTTTTGTTGTTGTTTTAACTTAAAGTGTTGTGGTTTTTTGTATTGTTCTTTTGGTTCTGCTTTCTTCATTTTATACAGATCTTCCCATGTATCTTTGTTTTCCTTATGTTCATCATTTCTTATAGTAGAGTGGTGTTCCATTATAATAATATCAATATACCACATTTTGTTCTGCCATTCCCTAGGCAGTGGGCACCCTCATTGTTTCTAGGTTTTTACTACGACAAGAAGTGCTACTATGACTATTTTGGTAAATATATGACCTTTCTCTTTTTGACCTATGTAGCTGATGGTTCAATTGCTGGGACAAATGGCATATTAACAGTTACTTATCTTGCACAATTCCAAAAAGTCTTCCAGAACATCTAGACAAACTCAGAATTCCACCATGATATAGTAATGTGTCTGACTTCCCATGATATCATTTACATTAAATTTTGGTACCTTTCATAGAGTTGACACTAGCTGAGTTCTTGAAGGATATATCAGTGGAGTTCAAACTCTTCTAAATTCCAGTGAAATGGAAGGGCTTCATCTATGAGACATACACGCAGTACATCAGTTTCACACACTAGAATGTGTAAAGCTTAAAATTAATGGTTGGATGATGATAATATGAAATTATGTGATCGCCAGTATTTATTATATCTTGAGTCAGAAATTTGTTTACAAATATTTACAAATAGAGAAGAAACAATAAAGAATAGAAATGTGAGGGGGATAGAGAAGTTATCCTGTCAGCCTAAATGTTTTGCTCCAGATCTGCTTAATCTAGATAGAGATTAATTAGCTCTCAACCAGGAAGGCTGGTAGTGAGTAACCACATGGCCTCCTCCAAGATGGAAGCTAGTCTCTTCAGAAGCCAGGAAAGGGATCAGCCTTTTACTCACCCAAGAAGTAATTCAAGAGTCAGAGTCCAAGTAGAAGCCAAGCTCTTAACCCACATCCAAGCTATAGTCTCCAGCAAACCTCCCTCAAAGACTATCTAAGACTATCTCCAGAAGAGAATCTCTTCAGACTATCTTCTCAAAGACAATCTGCTCTGAAGGAGTTTGGGGCTTGCTTTTTATGATGACTTCTTTGTCCCTTCCCCTCTTCACAGAGGCCAATCACAGTATCCAAATTGTCTAGCCCTGCCCAGGAGGCAGTGTCTGTAGGATTAAAGATTTCTTTTTCACAATGGCTGTGTTTGGTAAGGTTCATTACCAGAAGTTTGGCCAGCAAACAATATACTTTTATGCCCACATCAACTCATGAAACCCTCAACTAAGTAATGAAAGAGTCTGCATTAGTGAAATTACATTGACACTATTGAAAGCAGATAATCCCTTTTCTGAAGTTTAAAATCTGAAGCTTCAGGTTGTGAACCTTATATACTACTGACTAGCCTTAATTAGACTATTCTAATTGTCTTAATCATGTACTTAAATGTCAAACTTACTTTGATTAATTTGTTTTTATAGGGCCTCCAGGAACTGGGAAAACATCTTTATGTAAAGCATTAGCACAGAAATTGACAATTAGACTTTCATGCAGGTAAATTTGGGGGATTGGGGGTGGGGAGAGAGTTATAGGAATGTAATCATCTAGTTTATATAATTGGTTTAATTTTTAAGATTATAAATGAATTTTTTTATGTGGCTTACCTAATCCCTTTATTAGCCATAACTTGATTTGGGTCAGTAAAATTTATTTTTTGTAATGATATCACTTTAAAATGCTTTCAATTAAATCTGAAAATTGCTTTATTCAACTATGTTTATATATGGACTTAGACTATTGGAGTAGAAAGAGATCTTGGAAATTATCTACTTTAACCCCCTCATTTTACAAGTAGAAAAACTGAGGCCAAATTAGGTTATGTGTCTTTCCCAAGATCACGTAGTGAGCCACAGCAGAGGGTAGGGCTCTGACTCCTTACCACAGTCCTTTCCATCATACCACATGATCTCCCAGAAACAATAATATAAATATTGAGTTCCTGAGCTAGGCATATTCCATTAAACTTAACCATGTCTATAATGAGGGAACTGAACTTGATGATCTTTAACGTCTGTTTCAATTACCAAAAAAGTCAGTAAAATAGAAGTTATTCCATGAAAGATGACTTCTCTCAAAAATGAAATGTGAATTTTCTATGTTTTGGATCCATATGAGTATTTTTCTGGTTAAAAATAATGGAAAAAAGGACAAATCCCCCTATGTTTCCCTTTTTGCATTATGGCCAGAATAAGTTTTATATGTGTGTATATATATATATATATTTTTTTTTTTCATTCAAAAGGGTTACAATTTTTTAGGTAAAAGCAAGAGTAAGTAAAAAAAAAGAATAAGATAAAATAAGTAAATTTTATCCTTGGCTTCCATGTTGATGTTGTGATCTTACATCACTAGGCAAATACCCACTTGTTCCTACCATGATGTAAATGTGCATGTGCTTAAAAGTTTTTTTAGAAAGGGATGAGTTGTGTTTTTCTTTTCCCAAAGGACTTTTGAAGTGAATGAAATTCTATCCCAGAGCTTATAGACAAACTTTGTGGTCTCACCTTCCCTTAATCTAATTTCAAGGGGCTGATTTTTAGCTTAATGTTTATAACTATGCATAGTAGTGCAATAAGTTTTTCAGAAAGTGTTTCTATAAAGATGATACAATCTTTGTTTCCTAGTTTGCTTCCAGTGACCTTAGAAATACCACTACCTTCTTAAAAAATTGTAAAATGTATTACAGAAAGAAAATATCAGGCATAAATAAGTTCAATATTATTATAATCTGATTCTTGCACATTGGTATGTTAACATTTTATCAGAGAAACATTTTATCTCTTTTTAAAGTTCAAGTAAGATTATATGATTTATAAGGAAAAGAATTTAGTTTGATTGAGAATAATTCAAAAACAGGAAGCATTCATTCAGCCTGTGCTTGATGTTAGCATTAGAGCAAGGGTTGGCAAGCTCTGGTCTCTCCCTGTTTTTGTGTGGCCAACCTAAAAATAGCTTTTACATTTTTTAATAAAGTTTTGTTTTAAAATATAAAAACTATTTCTAGCTCAACTATGTGACTCAGTGGGTCCTTCCCAACTGTGTGACATTTGGGAAGTCACTTAACCCTAATTGCCTAGCCCTAAATATTGATTCTAAGGTAGAAGGTAAAGATTTTAAAATATAGATACATATGTGTATGTATACATACACATGTATAAAGAAGACATTCTGAACTCATGGTAGTACATGAACAGGCTACTTAGATTTGCCCACCCCAGCAATAAAGGCAGAAAGACAGAAATGAAAGAGTGCCTACCCTCAAGGAGTGTATATTTTCCTGGCAGGAAATGACAGTAAATAAACACAAAATTTATACGAAGTAATTACAGGTATCCAGAGCACTAAAGAATCAGAAATAAAAGGAATGTCTTTCTGATTCAGAATCTGTCCACTACCTTTTTCTCAACATTAAAGATACCATAGTTGAAAAAAATTTTATAAATACAATGAGGAGGGAAGATTTTCCAAATTAATATGAATCTAGTCAACAATGAACCCTTACAAATGTAATCATTATTTTCCTTCTAACAGTTCATTAAAAGGGGGCAGCTAGGTGGCTCAGTGGATAGAGAACCAGGCCTAGAGACAGAAAGTTCTGGGTTTGGATTTGGCCTCAGAAACGTATTAGTTGTGTGACCCTGGGCAAGTCACTTAACTTGCATTGCCTAGCCCCTATCCCTTTTATGCCTTGGAACCAATACACAATATTGATCCTAAGATGGAAAGGAAGAGTTTTAAAATATATTTATATATTCAAATTAAATTTATATGTTGCTAGACAACAGCTTTGGGTACTGAGGTGGGTTAAGTGGTCAGAGCTTCAGCATGTAGACCTTTGTGATCAGTAATTCAGCCACACAGCACAGTGCCTGTGTCTTCCTATTGCTGTTTTGTCTGTTGGTTTTAAAAAACAAAAGCATTTAAAATGTTTTGTTTTTACATTTAGCTAGTCCCCAGTGAGATAGATGGTGTAATATAAAGAATACTGGACTGGGTCAATATGTTGATCTTACATTGCTACCTGGGTGCTTTGTAGTCTTATTTAATTTCTCTGAGCTTCTTTTTCCTCACCTGCAAAATGAGACTTAGAGGAAATAGCTTCTTAATACTCTTTCAACTCTAAAATTCATTTATCTTGTTTGCCATTTAACTTATAAATATTTGAGAAATTTGCCAATTTTTATCTTTTTAAAAGTTGACTACTATTAAGAAGTACATTAGGACTGCTTACATCAAAAGACAATTTGATTGATTCTTTCTCTGATTTTAGGTATCAATATGGCCAGTTGATTGAGATAAATAGTCACAGCCTTTTCTCTAAATGGTTTTCAGAGGTAAGCATTAAATACAAGGCTTAATTCTCTAATCTAGAAGAAAAATAGTTATACATACAAATTAAGTTCGTTTCTTTAAAAACCTAGGATAGTGCTCTAGAAGAATGAATTGCTTTTGATTGATTATCTTTTGGGTTAATTACAGAGATCAGATTTTCTCACACTCAAAATATGAATCCTTATCCAGTTTATTAAAATTCATTTTACCAGTTAACCTGTTAATATGAACATACAACAAAACTTAGCAGAAAAAATATAGAATAATTACTAGGTAACATTACTATTTTATCTGGATTTAGGCAACAATTATAGTGTCAGTCAACTTCTTTTTTATAATGGAATAAACCACGAAGTGGGAAACCAGAGCAATTTTTAGACATGTGACTTTGGGCAAATTACTTAGCATTTTTAGAATTCAGTTTCCTCATCTGAAAAATGAAAAGTATCTGACTGTTTTGATTTATCTGGATATTCTAGTTAAGAATTTGTGAGTTTAGAAGGCCATGAGTTAGATGCTGAAAGTTCCTAACTTAAGTAGGTAAAGAACAAACCGGAGAGAGAGTAAACCAGAAAGCAAGTAGCATAATATGAGTAGTGTTGAAAGATGTTTGACTCTACAGTCAGAAGCCTTGAATTTGAGTTCTGGCTCTGGCATCTATTAATTTTGTTTCCTTGGACAGATAATTGATGCTTTTTTAGCATTAATTAACTCATCTGCAAAATGAGAAAATTGTATTTAAGCCTCTGATGACCCTTTGCAATGGAAGGGTTGGGAAAAAAAGACTAAATTACAGTGGAAAGTGTTAAGCATACCACTGACCTTGAACTTGGCCCCTTGGATGATTATAATAGGAAAGAAAATAGTAGTTTATTAAGCATAGAAATTTAGAAAAGTGAGTATCGTTCCAATACTTTTAAAAATTTAATAAGATACTAGGAGCTAGCATTTAAACAGTTTTATGTGTTTTGGTTCTAGAGTGGTAAACTTGTAACGAAGATGTTCCAGAAGATTCAAGAGTTAATTGATGATAAAGAAGCCCTTGTGTTTGTGCTGATTGATGAGGTATGAGCCTAGCTACTGAGTCATTTATGGAAATGGGAATTCTAAGAAATCAATTCATCTTCTTACTATCTTAAGAGCAGATTATTGTAAGTACATGAAGACAGTCTCTTGGGTGTAATATAATTGTGTTAATCCTTTAAAAACTCATGAATTAGTAACCTCTCCATAATGACATTTCTTTTTCTCTTGCCTATAGGTGGAAAGCCTCACAGCAGCCCGTAATGCCTGTAGGGCAGGCACAGAACCTTCAGATGCAATCCGGGTTGTCAATGCCGTTTTGACACAAATTGATCAGATTAAAAGGTAACATGGGCTAAACATAGAATGTTTAAGCTGAAAAGTTCATGTTGTCCAACAACTTCATTTTATAGATAAGGAAAATGGGCCCATGAGGGAGATAAAACTTGGCCAAAATCACCCAGCAAGTCAGTGGAAAAGGCAGGACTAGATTTTGGTTTTAATCATAGTAGTTAGTGATGAAAAAAACTTCAGATTTAGACCATATTGTCTACTCTCTTATTTTACAAGTGAGGAAACTGAGACCTGTGAAAGTTGAATGAGATCAAATAAATAAGCATTGGTTTTAGAAAAAAAAAAACAAATTTATAAATGCACAAATTGGACTCTAAACTTTTCTTTCAAGATATTCTAACCAAAAATGCAGTTAAATGCCTGACACTGAGTGTTCAGTATATTTTTTATTGTTTATAGTAATGTAATAAAAACAGAAGACTTTTCAGGAACTTTTTGACAAGATTTTTCTGAAGAATTTATTTTTCTAATAACATAACATTTTGTTTGTTTATGGTCCCCAGTTCTAAAAATCATTATGTTGTGTAAATAGCAAACGCTGCTTTTGGAGTTTTGGAATACTTTGAAAACACTAAGGTCAGAAGATAGCTTCCATATTACTAACTGAATTATATCATATTTTTATTGTAGCTTGACAATAGGATCTTATGGTTACATCTGAAAGAGTGTGGTACGGTGAAAAGAGTGTTAGAGATGGAATCAGAAAATCAGGGTCCCCTTAGATTTTGGAGAGGTAGATTTGAAAAGGTTCAGTAGAAAGAGGTAAGATCTTATATGCTAAAATACCACAGGCTGGGAGATGATCCAAGAATGGAGTTCCAAAGATATTAAAGGAAATTATTTCATCGAGGAAGAAAAAAATAGAATTTGTCTTAAAATAATAATGTAGATAAAAGTAGAGAACTCCCCACCAACTTAGACTTAAAAAAAAGAAATATATAGAAATTGGAAGTGAGGCCCAGTAGAAAGTTTGGTAAAATACCATGCCTCTTCTTTCCTCATTTTCAAAATGGGAGAATATGGAGTCCTCAAACTAAGCCAGTGAACTTGCCTTTAATTCTTGGGGAAAATCTGAAACTGATCATTAAAGAGGTGGCTGACCAACATCTAGAAAGGGGAAATTATTATTATGAAGAACTAGCTTGGTTTTGTACAGACAGGCCATACCTGACTAACCTTGTTTCTTTTGACATTATTTGCAAAATTAGTAAATGAGAGAATTGTTGTGGTTATAGTTTGCCTAGATTTTTAGCAAGCTTTTGATAAAGTATCTCATACTCTTCTTGTGGAGAAGATGGAGAGAAATGGCCTATATATTACAGCCAGTTGGTTTTAGAACTAGCTAAATTTCTAAACTCAAAATAATTATTTTACATGTTTTTTTTTATCAAAATGGCAGAAGTTTCCAGTGAAGCACCCCAGGGATCTGTGCTTGGCTCAGTGATTTTAATACTTTTATTAGTGGCATGGACAAAGTTATACATGATATGCTCATCAAACTTGAATGTCATACAAAACTGGATAGGATCTGAAACAGTGCGTGACAAATTTAGATTCAAAAGGATATCAAATGGCTAGAACATGTAGCTGAATTTAAATAAGGTGCAATTCAGTGGGGATAAATGTCTTGTACTTTAGTTCAAAAGTTCAACTGTACAAATATTAGAGGGGGAAGCTTCAGTTCTGAAAAAGATCTCGGTGTTTTAGCAGACTACAGCTACAGATTCAATATGAGTTGAGAGTGTGATATGGTAGTCAAAAAAGCTAATGTGATAACAGGCTATAAAATTTTTCAAAATCTTCCACTTTTATAAGGTTGATGTTATAACATGAATCTTTTTAGTGGTTCTGTTTATTTTACTTTCTATATTTTCATATAAATTTTTTCATGTCTCTTTGAAATCATCTGTTTCCTCATTTCTTATAGGACAATAGTATTTTACCAGATTCAGATTATTTATAAAGTTCAGCCTTCTCATTTTACTGATAAGAAAACCAAATTTAAATGGCTTCATTTAACCAAAGGTAACACAACTACTAAATAGTGGAGCTGGGATTCAAACCCCAGTCTTGTTATGCCTAATCCATTACCCTTTCCACTTAACATAATGGCCATGTTTCAGGAAATATAATTTGACCCAGTTAATAGAGCATGGAGAAAAAAAGTCATGGTTTTATCATATATAAATATACAAATAAAGTAATTTGAAGTCCGAATGAAAAAAAATTATTATTTTTTTAGTTTATTGAAGATTTTCCATTAGACTCACTGCCCTGTGATCTAGATTGCTAACAGAATACTTCTTTGTACTAATAATCAAGTTAATTTTATATTTATAAATCTTATGGATTGGCAGTTTGGGAAGCAGGATTAAGTCATAAGATTAAGATCTTGAAGAGACCTCAGAGACCACCTAGTCTAAAGGCCTTATTTTTATTAATGAGAAAATCAAATGGCATAGAGGTTAAAGGACTTTTCCTAAACCACATATATAAAGGATATTAGTGCTAAGATTTTAATACAGTGCTTTTGGCTTCAGATCCTATGTTCCCTGTCATTCTTATGCCTGTACATGCACAATTTATAGTATGAACTTGTCGAGTGGTTGACTAGAACATTCTATAGAAGTATCATACAAGGTTTCTAATTCTGTTACCATGTAGGTCATTTCAGTTTATATAGAAAATCTGTTCCCTGGCTACAATTTCTATATCTAATCCTCTTTTATCATCCTACACAAAAACTCATGTTGTTGGTGATAATAGGAAATGGTGAGTGAATATGGATGATTCAGAGAATACAACCATCTTTACCAGGGACAAAACAAACACGTTAACCCATATAGAGTGGATTGGCATTTCCACTTACATGTATGTAAAGTTCAGCACATTATCTTTCAGAGTTGACAAATTCCTTCATTTTGGGAGATGGAAGCTTCTTTATTATACATTGTTTTTCTTGTTCTCAGTTTTATGAAGATAAAATCCCATATCTCAAGAAACTAAATTCTAGCACTACCATGCCCTGTAGCTCTCTGTGGTTTAACTAATGACAAATCAAAGCTCCTATTTTATAGCTACAGTATTTGTGGGGACTTCCTTTTTTCATTGTTGATGGTAATTTAATCCATGGAAACCTCTAAAAACAAAGATGATGGATGGGTCCCAGCAACATTTGTTATCTTGTGTTGCTACAAACATTTTAAAACAAATACTAAGAATTCAGTGCTAGATGCCTGACTTCCCCATTTTGTGGTTAGAATATTTACAAAGCAAGGTTTAGAGTTCAGTTTGTATATTATTCTAGGTAGAAATCATAGTGTACAAAGAGACTACAGCAAAATATCACAAGGAGTATTCACTGTGACCAGGTGCAATTTATGCCAGGAATGCAAGGCTGGTTTGATTTTAGGAAAACTATCAGCATAACTGACTATATCAATAATCAAACTAAGAGAAATCACAATTATCTCAATAGCTGCAGAAAAAAGCCTTTGACAAAATACAATGCCCATTCCTATTGAAACTACTAGAAAGCATAGGACTAAAAGGGGCTTTCCCTAAAATAATGATATTTATTTAAAACCATCAACAAATATCATCTGCAATGGGGATAATTTAGAAGCCTTCCTGATATGATCAGGAGTGAAGCGGGGATGCCCATTATCACCATTATTATTTAACATTGTACTAGAAATGTAAGCTTTTGTAATTAGAGAAGAAAAAGAAATTGAAGGAATTTAAATAGGCAATATGGAAACTAAACTATCAATCTTTGCAGATGATATGATTGTATACTTGGAGGATTCTAGAAAATCAATTAAAATGTAGTTGAAATAATTTTAACAAAGGTTCAGGATACATAATAAATCTTCAGCATTTCTGTATGTTCCCAACAAAACTCAACAAAATAGAAAGATTCCATTTAAAATCACTAGACAATATAAAATACTTGGGAATCTATTTGCCAAGACAATTGCAGGAATTATATGAACCCAGTTATAAAAGACTTTGCACACAAATAACAAAAAGTTACATCTAAACAGTTGGAAAAACTAATTGCTCATGGATAGGTTGAGCTAATATGATAAAAATGACAATCCTACCTAAATTAATTTACTTATTCAGTGCCATACCAATCATACTACCAAAAAATTTATTTTATAGAACTAAAAAAATTAGTAAAATTCATCTGGAAGAAGAAAAGGTCAAAAATATCAAGGGAATTGATGGAAAAAAAAGTGAAGGATGGTGGCCAGCCGTACTAGATCTTAAACTGTATTATAAAGTAGTAATCATCAAAACAGTTTGGTACTGGCTTAATTTAGGGGTAAATTAGGGGCAAATTACCTCAACAATCTAGTATTTGAGAAACCCAAAGATCCCAGTTTTGGGGATAAGAACTCACTATTTGCAAAAAAAAAAAACTGCTGGGAAAATTAGAAAAGGGTATGGCAAAAATTAGGTTTAGATCAATATCTCACATCCTATATTAGTGTTGGTGAACCCAGGCCATGCGTGCTGGAGGGGGCTGCTCCCTTCCCCTTTCCATGTAAGGACATTTCTTGCATCATCCAACTCTGCCTAGCAGCCCAATGGGAGGGGAGTCCTTTCTTCCTCCCTTGCCTGGGGTAAGATGGGATACTCACAATATGGCATGAAAGTTGCAATTTGGGCACTCGGTATCTAAAAGTTTCACCATTGTTGCCCTATATCAATATAAGATCAAAATGGATATATGGGTATATGATTTAAACATAAAGTGATATTATAAGTAAATTAGGGGAACATAGAATAACTTAACTGTCAGATCTATAGAGATCTATGACTAAACAGAACATTCTAAGAAATAAAATGGATAATTTTGATTATGTTAAATTTAAACGTTTTTATAAACAAAATCAGTGCAACCAACATTAAAAAGGAAACAATAAACTGAGATAAAAATTTTTTAACAAATTTCTCTGATAAAGGTTTCATTTCTGAAACATATAAAGAATTAAATCAAATTTATAAGAATCCAAATCATTCCCCAATTGATAAATGGTCAAAGGATATAATAGGCAGTTTTCAGATGAAGAAATTAAAGGTATCAATAATCAAATGAAAAAATGTTTTAAATCACTCTTGATTAGGGAAATGCAAATTAAAACAACTCTGAGGTACATGGGTTTTAAAAATATTGTGGCCAGGGGACTACATGCCCCAGGGGTCCCTCCCCCCTACTTCCTGGCATGGGATTGGTCTTAAAAGGAACAATTCTATGCTAGGGAGGGACCACATACCCTTACTTGTTGGCATGGGATTGGTCTATATAAGGACCAATTCCATGCCAAGGAGGGACCTTTGAATCTGACTATATTCAGGGTTTGGTGGAGGGGGGAGTTAATCAATTGCAGGCTAGTGGGACTCTGATGTTTTTTCTTTGAATAAAGTTTTTGTGAGATCAAAATGATAGAGTTTTCTTTCAGCATTACAGGTATCACCTCACACCTAGCAGACTGGCCAATATGACAGTAAAGGAAAATGATAAATGTTGGAGGGGATATGGCAAAAATGAGATACTAATGCATTGCTTGTGGAGTTGTGAACTGATCCAACTATTTCGTAGGACAATTTGGAATTATGCCTAGAGGGCTATAAAACAATGCATATCTTTAAATCCAGTAAAATCACAACTAGGTCTGTATCCCAAAGGGATAAAGAAAATGGGAGAAGACCTGTTTGTGCAAAAATATTTATATCTGTGCTTTTTGTGGTGGCAAAGAATTAGAAACTAAAAGGATGTCCCCAGTTAGTGAATGGCTGAAAAATTTGTGGTATATGATGGTGATGGAATACTATTGTGCTATAAGGAATGATGAACAGAGTGATTTCAGAAAGAACTGGAAAGACCTACATGAACTGGTGCAGAGTGAAATAAGTAGAACCAGGAGACCGTGTATAGTAACTACAATATTGAGCAACAATCAGAGGTGATAAACTTTGCTATTAACAGCAATACAATGATCCAGGACAATTCTGACAAAGAATGCTATCCACCTACAGTGAAAGAACCATTGGAGTATAAATGCAGATGAAAAGATATGATTTATCACTTTTTTATTTGGATATAAGATTTCAGGTTTTGGTTTTATGAGATTATTCACTTAGAAAAATGAATAACATGGTAATATGTTTTTCATGATAATACAGATAGAATTGCTTGTCAGTTCCTGGAGTGGAAAGGAGACAACATGAATCAGTGTTATTAAAATAAAAATAATAAATTTGAAAAAAAGAATTCAGATTTTAAAAATCTAAAAAGAAATAATAGAGGAGATGGAGAAATGTTCCAGGGGGTAAAATGAAATGAATTCAACATTAATATCAAATTATCCAGGAAATATAGGAGCCTAGCAGTGGTTCTCAACCTTTCTAATGCTGTGACCCCGCAATACAGTTCCTCATGTTGCAGTGACCCCAAACCAAAAAAATTATTTTGGTGGCTACTTCAAAACTGTAATTTTGCTACAGTTATGATTCAGAATGTAAATACCTGATATGCATTATGTATTCTCATTGCTACAAATTGAGAGGTTGAGAACTGCTGGCCCTAGAGGCATAGAGAGAGGGCAGAAGTTATTAGGAGAGTTGGGTCTATTGGACCTTTGAAATTGGTCTTGAACCAATTTTTGGCCTCCATAGGTACTTGTTAAAGAATATAGATTTTTCTCTTCTGAACTCATTTAATGACCCCCAAGCCCTTAAATCAGATTTATTTTTAGGGTTGTCTTTGGAGTGGTGTGAATAATTTCATGGACCATCTTCTCCTTCAAGCCCTCCCCCCTCCAAATTTTTCTTTCTCTTTGCCAATGCTTCAAATTCTTTTAATAGAAAAATAAATCTTCACTCCACAGTTAGGGAGAAAAGTTGGCTAAGATAAAGTTCTCCTTCCTATGATTTATAAAGTTTTTGTTGATTTGTGAGCATTTAAAAAATGTTAACCATTTCCGTAGAGAGAAGTGTTATCCTTAGCTCTTCTTAGTCATTTCAGTAAGTGAGAGATCACTGTATTTTGATAATGGTAGCAAAAGAGCTTCAAATTTGGCTACAGTTGTGTCTTGGAACTGTATTGTTGGAGACTGCTGGCAACACTGGATCCCTCTCAATCTAAGGGATATATAGTACCTTTTGGGAGTTGTAACTCCTGGTAGTTAAACTACATTGATATGGATAATACCCTTAGTACCCTACCTGTGGTTTTTTAATTATTAAAATTATTTTAACTGAATTAAACATAAAATTATCCCATGGTAAGGTATCCATATCTAGTTTTAATTTTTTTTTAAACCTTTACCTTCCATTTAGAATTGATACTAAGTATAGGTTCTAAAGCAGAACAACAATAACAGCTAGATGATTGGGGATGTGACTTGCCCAAGGTCACACAGCAGGGACTGTCTAAGTTAAGATTTGAACCCAGAATTTCCCATATCCAGGCCTAGCTCTCTCTATTCACTACATAATATCTGTTGTTTAAAGAATGCAAAATTCTCTGAAAATATGAAATGTTAAGCAAGTAGTGTTGTTACTATGTCAGATGGAATAGGTATGACATCAGATGTTTCTTTAACAGGCATTCAAATGTTGTTATATTGACTACTTCAAATATTACTGAGAAAATTGACATGGCCTTTGTAGACAGAGCTGATATAAAACAATACATAGGGCCTCCATCTACTGCAGCTATTTTCAAAATTTATCTTTCCTGTTTAGAAGAACTAATGAAGGTAAGTGTTTTGCTTTGTTTTGTTTTTTTAGTAGTAACTCTTTTGTGTTGATGTGGCTTAAAAACAACTTTTTTTTTTTTTAAATAACCCTCATGTTCTCTTTCCAAGGCAGAAGAGTGATAAGGGCTAAGTAATGGAGATTAAGTAACTTGCCCAGGATCACATAGCTAGGAAGTGTCTGCAGTCAGATTTGAACCTAGGACCTTCCATCTCTAGGCCTAGCTCTCAATTCATTGAGCCATCTATTTGCCTTCAACAATCTCTTCCCATATAATTTTGAGTAGAGCAGTTTAAAATATTTTATCCTTCCAAAATGTGAACTGCAGTCTTAGACTTAATATTTCTTACAGTTTGAGCTAATAGTCAAAATTGTGTTTTTAACTTGATTTTTATCTTTGGGGAACAACATTTAATGATTATTATATTGCAATATCTGAGTCACTTGAGTTTCTGCTTGTTCCATTTTCCTTTCTCCTTCAGCTTTTTCTAATGACTCTGACTTTGGTCAAAATTGCAGTTTGTGCCATTGGCCATGGAAGCATTTGGGTAACTGGAGATTGAAGCAAGTTTCCCCTTTTTCTTTCTCTTTTTTTTTTGGGGGGGGGACTCCCTAGGCAACATTCACAATTTCGCTTATGCTCATTTACTTTTTTTTTTTTAAATATATTTTATTTGATCATTTCCAAGCATTATTCGTTAAAGACATAGATCATTTTCTTTTCCTCCCCCCCACCCCCCATAGCCGACGCGTAAGTCCACTGGGCATTAGATGTTTTCTTGATTTGAACCCATTGCTTTGTTGATAGTATTTGCATTAGAGTGTTCATTTAAAGTCTATCCTCTGTCATGTCCCCTCAACCTCTGTATTCAGGCAGTTGCTTTTTCTCGGTGTTTCCACTCCCATAGTTTATCCTTTGCTTATGAATGGTGTTTTTTTTCTCCTGGATCCCTGAAAGTTGTTCAGGGACATTACACCGCCCCTAATGTAGAAGTCCATTACGTTCGATTATACCACAGTGTATTAGTCTCTGTGTACAATGTTCTCCTGGTTCTGCTCCTCTCGCTCTGCATCACTTCCTGGAGGTTGTTCCAGTCTCCATGGAACTTCTCCACTTTATTATTCCTTTTAGCACAATAGTACTCCATCACCAACATATACCACAGTTTGTTCAGCCATTCCCCAATTGATGGGCATCCCCTCGTTTTCCAGTTTTGGGCCACCACAAAGAGCGCAGCTATGAATATTTTTGTACAAGTCTTTGTGTCCATTATCTCTTTGGGGTACAGACCCAGCAGTGCTATGGCTGGGTCAAAGGGTAGATATTCTTTTGTCGCCCTTTGGGCATAGTTCCAAATTGCCCTCCAGAATGGTTGGATCAGTTCACAACTCCACCAGCAATGAATTAATGTCCCTACTTTGCCACATCCCCTCCAGCATTCATTACTTTCCTTTGCTGTTATGTTAGCCAATCTGCTAGGTGTGAGGTGATACCTCAGAGTTGTTTTGATTTGCATCTCTCTGATTATAAGAGATGTAGAACACTTCTTCATGTGCTTGTTAATAGTTTTGATTTCTTTATCTGAGAACTGCCTATCCATTTCCCTTGCCCATTTATCAATTGGAGAATGGCTTGATTTTTTGTACAATTGATTTAGCTCATTATAAATATGAGTAATTAAACCTTTGTCAGAGGTTTCTATGAAGATTTTTTCCCAATTTGTTGTTTCCCTTCTGATTTTAGTTATATTGGTTTTGTTTGTACAAAAGCTTTTTAGTTTGATGTAGTCAAAATTATTTATTTTACATTTTGTGATTCTTTCTATATCTTGCTTGGTTTTAAAGCCTTTCCCCTCCCAAAGGTCTGACATGTATACTATTCTGTGTTTACCCAATTTACTTATGGTTTCCTTCTTTATGTTTAAGTCACTCACCCATTTTGAATTTATCTTGGTGTAGGGTGTGAGGTGTTGATCTATTCCTAGTCTCTCCCACACTGTCTTCCAATTTTCCCAGCAGTTTTTATCGAATAGTGGATTTTTGTCCCCAAAGCTGGGATCTTTGGGTTTATCGTATACTGTCTTGCTGAGGTTGTTTTCCCCCAGTCTATTCCACTGATCTTCCTTTCTGTTTCTTAGCCAGTACCAAATTGTTTTGATGACTGCTGCTTTGTAATATAGTTTGAGGTCTGGGACTGCAAGGCCCCCATCATATGTGTTTTTTTTCATTATTTCCCTGGATATCCTTGATCTTTTGTTCTTCCAAATGAACTTTGTTATGGTTTTTTTCTAAATCAGTGAAGAAGTATTTTGGTAGTTCAATGGGTATGGCACTAAATAGATAAATAAGTTTGGGTAGGATGGTCATTTTTATTATATTGGCTCGTCCTATCCATGAGCAGTTAATGTTTTTCCAATTGTTCAAGTCTAGTTTTAGTTGTGTGGCGAGTGTTTTGTAGTTGTGTTCATATAGTTCCTGTGTTTGTCTTGGGAGATAGATTCCTAGGTATTTTATTTTGTCTAAGGTGATTTTGAATGGGATTTCTCTTTCTAGTTCTTGCTGCTGAGCTGTGTTGGAGATATATAGAAAAGCTGATGATTTATGTGGGTTTATTTTGTATCCTGCAACTTTGCTAAAGTTGTTGATTATTTCAATTAGCTTTTTGGTTGAATCTCTAGGATTCTTTAAGTAGACCATCATGTCATCCGCAAAGAGTGATAACTTGGTCTCCTCCTTGCCTATTTTGATGCCTTCAATTTCTTTATCTTCTCTAATTGCTACTGCTAGTGTTTCTAGTACAATGTCAAATAGTAGAGGTGATAATGGGCATCCTTGTTTCACTCCTGATCTTATTGGGAATGCATCTAGTTTATCCCCATTGCAGATGATATTAGCTGTTGGTTTTAGATATATACTGTTTATTATTTTTAGGAATGACCCTTCTATTCCTATGCTTTCTAGTGTTTTTAATAGGAATGGGTGTTGTATTTTATCAAAGGCTTTTTCTGCATCTATTGAGATAATCATGTGGTTCTTGCTAGTTTGCTTGTTGATGTGGTCAATTATGTGGATGGTTTTCCTAATGTTGAACCAGCCCTGCATCCCTGGTATGAATCCTACTTGATCATGGTGAATGATCCTTCTGATCACTTGCTGGAGTCTTTTTGCTAGTATCCTATTTAAAATTTTTGCATCTATATTCATTAGGGAGATTGGCCTATAGTTTTCTTTCTCTGTTTTTGACCTGCCTGGTTTTGGAATCAGTACCATGTTTGTGTCGTAAAAGGAGTTTGGTAGAACTCCCTCTTTGCTTATTATGTCAAATAGTTTGTATAGTATTGGGGTTAATTGTTCTCTGAATGTTTGATAGAATTCACAGGTGAATCCATCAGGCCCTGGGGATTTTTTCTTAGGAAGTTCTTTGATGGCTTGATGGATTTCAATTTCTGATATGGGATTATTTAAGAATTCTATTTCCTCTTCTGTTAGTCTAGGCAGTTTGTATTTTTGTATATATTCATCCATTTCTCCTAAATTGGTGTATTTATTGCCATATAATTGGGCAAAGTAATTTCTAATGATTGCCTTAATTTCCTCCTCATTGGAGGTGCTGTCCCCCTTTTCATCTTTAATGCTGTGAATTTGCTTTTCTTCCTTCCTTTTTTTAATTAGATTGACCAGTACTTTGTCTATTTTGTTTGTTTTTTCAAAGTACCAGCTTCTTGTCTTATTTATTAAATCAATAGTTCTATCACTTTCGATTTTATTAATTTCTCCCTTAATTTTTAGGATTTCTAATTTGGTTTTCTGCTGGGGGTTTTTAATTTGATCGCTTTCGAGTTTTTTCAATTGCATTTCCAATTGATTGATCTCTGCTCTCCCTTGTTTGTTAATATGAGCTTTCAGGGATATGAATTTGCCTCTGATTACCGCTTTGGCTGCATCCCAAAAGGTTTGAAAGGATGTTTCGCCATTGTCATTTTCCTTGATGAAATTATTAATTGTTTCTATGATTTCTTCTTTAGCTAAACGGTTTTGGAGTATCATATTGTTTAATTTCCAATTGGTTTTAGATTTGGTTTTCCATGTACCATTACTAATCATTATTTTTATTGCCTTGTGATCTGAGAAGGCTGCATTCATTATTTCTGCTTTTTTGCATTTGTGTGCTATGTTTCTGTGACCTAATGTATGGTCAATTTTTGTGAATGTGCCATGTGGTGCTGAGAAGAAGGTGTATTCCTTTTTATCCCTATTTATTTTTCTCCATATGTCTATTAATTCTAATTTTTCTAAGATTTCATTCACTTCTTTTACCTCTTTCTTATTTATTTTTTGATTTGATTTATCTAAATTTGATAATGGTTGGTTTAAGTCTCCCACTAGTATGGTTTTATTGTCTATTTCTTCCTTCAATTCTCCTAGTTTCTCCATTAGAAATTTGGGTGCTATATTATTTGGTGCATACATGTTGATTAATGATATTTCCTCATTGTCTAGAGTCCCTTTTAACAAAATATAATTACCTTCCCTATCCCTTTTGATCAGGTCTATTTTTGCATTGGCTTTATCAGATATCATGATTACCACTCCTGCCTTCTTTCTATCAGTTGAGGCCCAGAAGGTCTTACTCCATCCTTTAATTCTGACCTTGTGGGTGTCAACCCGCCTCATGTGTGTTTCTTGAAGACAACATATGGTAGGGTTTTGGATTCTAATCCATTCAGCTATTCGTCTACGTTTTATGGGTGAGTTCATCCCATTCACGTTCAAAGTTATGATTGTCATTTGTGGACTCCCTGGCATTTTGATTGCCTTCCCTAATTCTAACCTTTTCTTCTTCGGCTCTACCTTTTAGTCCAGTGATTTACTTTGAATCAGTCCCCCTTGTCCCCTCCCTTGATGTTTCCCTTTTTAGTCCCTCCCTTTTTGTTCCCTCCCCCTCCCCCCTCTCTTTCCCTCCCTTTTTGTTCTCCCTCTCCCCCTCCCCCCCTTGGTTTTCCCTTCTCCTTACCCTTGTTGGGTAAGATAGAATTCAAGATCCCAATGGATCTGGATGTTTTTCCCTCTCAGAGTTGATTTCCCTGAGATTGAGGTTTAAGTAAACCCCCCCCCCTCTCTTCCTCTCCTTCTTATAGGAGTTTTCTTCCCCTCCCCTTCCCCTGTGAATCTTTGTGTGAGAACCATTATTCTATTTGGTCTTTCTTTACCCCCTATTTATACATTACATTTTCCCCACATATTAGTATACATAGGTTGATATAAATGTAGTCCTTATGGAAGAGAGTTTGAGTAAAAGAAGATAACATTTTTCCCCTTTCCTTAATATTTACCTTTTCAGGTATTCCTTGCTCTTTGATTTTCGGTATCAAACTTTCCACAGAGCTCTGGTCTTTTCTTTGCAAAAAGTTGGAAGTCTTCTATTTTGTTGAATGCCCATACTTTCCCTTGGAAGTATATAGTCAGTTTTGCTGGGTAGCTGATTCTTGGTTGGAGACCCAGCTCTCTTGCCTTTCTGAAGATCATGTTCCATGCCTTACGATCATTCAGCGTAGAACTTGCAAGGTCTTGTGTGACCCTGATTGGCATTCCTTTATATCTAAATTGTCTTTTTCTGGCTTCCTGTAGGATTTTTTCTTTTGTTTGATAGCTTTGGAATTTGGCAATTACATTCCTGGGAGTTGTCTTTTGGGGGTTTAGTGTAGAAGGTGTTCTGTGAGCTCTGTCAGTGGATGTATTGCCCCCTTGTTCTAGAATCTCTGGGCAATTTTCTTTGATTATATCTTGTATCACCATGTCCAGTTTGGTGTTTATTTCTGGCTTTTCTGGGAGTCCAATTATTCTTAAATTTTCTCTTCTCCCCCTGTTTTCCAGATCTATCACCTTGTCGGTGAGATATTTTATGTTCTCTTCTAATTTCTTGGTGTTTTGGCTTTGCTTTATTAGTTCTTGCTTTAAAGCCTGGTTTTCTTTTACAGTTTGGTCAAACTGGTTTTGTAGATGCATGAATTTCTTTTGCATCATTTCCCACTTTTCCTCCCAGAGGGCTTCCATCTTTTTGGTCCTTTCTGATTCAAATTCTTCATGGGTTTGTGGAGAGTTTCTATTTCCTTTGGAAGATTTTGGAGAATTTTCTTGTATATCTTCTTCTATCTGCTCTGTATTTTGTATTTTGGCTCCATAGAATGTGTCCAGAGTCGCCCCTTTCTTCTTATTTTTCTTGGTATTTTGGGGCTTCTGTGCTTCTGTGGAATTTGTCATCTCTGAACGTGGAGGATTGGCTTTTCTTGTCTTTGTCTGGTGATCAGAGGCTTTAGTCCTGGGCAGATGTTGGTTCTATGAGCGTTCCCTGGGTTAAACTGAATATGCCTCACTGGAACTGGAATGGAAGGGTCGGACCACGAGGCCACACTCTCCCCCTGGCTCGATTTCCGGAAGTTGCCTTCAGAATCCCTGGCCGTGAGGCTGTTTCGTCGGCCTGCGGGGGGATGGGCTGCCGCTTCCCCAAGCTCCGAGAGCACAGACTTTCACTGAGACTTGGATAGCAGGATCCAGCCCGTGAGGCTGTCTTGCCCGCCCTGAGGGTTGCTGTTGTTTTGACCAGCTCTCTGCAGCGGAGGCCCCAGGCAGTAACTTTCACCCGGACCGACCGGCTCTTTGCAGCGGAGGCCCCAGGCAGTAACTTTCACCTGGACCAACCGGCTCTTTGACCGACAGGCTCTTTGCAGTGGAAGCCCCAGGCAGTAACTTTCACCCGGACTGGGACTTGGGTAGAAGACCCTGAGGGTTGTTGTTCCTCAGACCCTGCTCTCTGAGCCCCGCGCGGCTGCCGCTTCCGGGAGCCTTGGACTCTGTGCTCCTACCCCTGAGGTCCGAGGGATCTCGGGTTCTGGCTTTTAAGGGGAGCCGTACCTTTTGAACCGGGTCCAGGTCCGGGAGGAGGGTTCCCAGGGTCTGTGCTGTTGATCGTTTTGAATTTCGGCGCCTTAGGAGCTTCTAGTTTGAGATCGGTCGGGAAGGGTTTTCCGGAGATCTGAACTTCAGCTTTCTCTAAGCCGCCATCTTAACCGGAAGTGCTCATTTACTTTTACGTTCTCTCTCAGTTCCTCTGTCTGAGTGTCTAATCCAACTTTAAGAATTACTTTCCCATTCATTCTCTTATTCCTGAGGTATTTCAAACATTTGTAGAATGTCAAAATTACCTCTTAGTCATCTTTTGGCCTGAGATGCTTGTCTAGTTTATATAATACTTTCTCTTTCTCATAACTTCCTCCAAGCTATTAATTTCTTTACCACCTATATGTTTCTCTGAATTGCTGCCAATTAGTAAATTTATATGGTATCTGGGTTAAAAAATGTCTTTCATCATATGAAATATAGAATCACTGACAAAAGAAAATGTAATTAAATTTGAAATGAGGGCAAAAAAGAATGGTCATAAATGCTTTAAAGGAATGGATTATTCTTGCCTTAAAGACCACTAGAAAGAGACTCACTCTACACCCAAAAAGGACAAACATATTTGCAAAGAAAAAACTTATCAATCAATTACTATAGGCTTCTTGGGTAAATGTTAAGAGAATGTAAAAATCCCTGAAGAAGCTAGGCTGACTTGAATTAATTTGGGAAGCCTTAATTGGGCAAAGAAAGAAAAAAATAGCATTAGGAACAGGTAGCAAGGAAAAACTACTAGATACAGAGTTTGGAGTGATGCAGGAAGTGGTGGATTAGTTTTTTTTTTTATTAAATCATACTTTAATCATACTTTCTACCACTTTTCTATAAAGAGAACTCTTAATTCACTTCCTCAATTTTGATATTTTACATATAGCTCAAGAGAATATTAGTAACCTAATTAGGGATACAGATTTGAAGTTTTGACATGCACATCTCAGCATTTTTCTGGCCTCCTAATATTTTCTGCATAGGCATCCCCATATATACAGACATTCAGCTTACCCAAAAAAGTGATCTGATCAAAGACACCAATGCTGTCCCAAATATTCCATTTCTGGGACTTGAAACAAAAACTTAAACTTTTAACACTATTTAGTCCATAAAATTATAGATCTGAAGTTTGAATAGACTTTCATTTGGCTAGGTTATAGGTTAAATAGTGAGATGACTTAGTTACCTAGCTACCATTTCTAACACTCTTTATATGGGAATATGTTCTTCCTTCCAGATGACTAGCTTACACATAAATTTGGAGAATTGCCCCATCAGAGGTTGGGAGACTTGATATATTTTTTCATTCAAAATATTATATTTAAGCATAATTATGCTTTCTGTTAGTAGTAAATGAGTAAGTGTTTGGAATTTTTTTCTGCTAATTTAATATTTCTTTTTCATTAGTGTCAAATAATATACCCTCGGCAACAGCTTTTGACTCTTCGAGAACTAGAAATGATTGGTTTTGTTGAAAATAATGTATCAAAGCTGAGTCTACTATTAAGTGAAATTTCAAGGTGAGAATCTTCATTTTGAACCGCCCCAAAATTTGTTTTTAGTATGTTTTGAGCAAAATTATTGTTGTCTTAATAATAGTCAAAACAAACATGTAAAGTTTAGAAAATCTCAAATATATTTAAATGATTTCTGAAATGTATTTATTATAAAGTTTTCTATATAAACATGTAAAATATAAGACAAAAATAAGAATTATTGCCTTAGTTACTCTTGATAATTTATTAAGACTTTCATCTTTGCCTTAGGTGTCTAATCAGTGCCTGATCAGCACCTAACAGTGCCTGGCATATAATAGATGCTTAGTAAATGCTTGTTGATTGTCTAATTAAATGAATGCGTAAAAGCAATATATTGCCAGATAGTTAGCAATAATGCCAAATTAGAGAGAATAAATCTGAGATTTGAAAGGAACTTCAAAGAATGGATAAGATTTGGCTAAATAGAAAAGCCACTGAATAATGTAGGCAGTGAAATGTGCAGGGTGTTCTTGGAAGCACTTAGAGCATTTTGGCTATGGCAGTCAGTCTGAATATGAAAGTAATGGGAGATAAAACTAGACCAATAAATTGGGCTAGATTGTAGAGATTCTTGGGCTAGGCCATGGAGCTTAGACTGTTTTCTCGGTAATAGGAAAGTATTGAAGATCTAGAATGGAGTAGTAACAAAGAAAGCAACATTTTAGGAAAATAATTTGGCAAGTGATTTGCAAGTTGGGTGGAGGGGAGGGAATAGGATCAAGGACATTTTTAGAGAGATTGGTCTTAGCAAGTGGGGGAAAGGAATAGAGAGTAGGAGTGATGCCAGAGTTTTGACATGAAGGAATGAGAAAACTCATTGAATGGCCTTAATTTTTTTTTAAAATTGAAATTTTCCACTGAAGATGGGGTTGAATAATGATTTGGGATCCCAGCTTTAAAAGAGAAGATTTGGAACAGGTTGTTTGGGTAGTGGAATAAGGATTCAGTGAGGGAGGATCTTTGACTTGATGCAGTGAAAACTAGCTGGTGTTGAATAATATCATTTTATAATATACCTTGTCAACATAGTTGGGATTTCTTTCACCTCCTTTCAGTAGGCCATGGGTCACAGTGGTTAGAAGAGAGATACTGGAAATAATCTAGGATTGGGGTCTGACAAGAGATAAGTAGGATAGAACAAAGTTGCATATTATTCATTTTAAATTTCTTGAGGTCAGAATCTGACTTTTGACTCTTCTTGTATCACCAGCACTTAGTATATAGTGCCTAGCACATAGTAAGGGTTTAATAAATGTTTATTGACTAACTGTTTAAGAGTAGAGGCTAGTGTGGAGTTGAATTGGCTAAGAAAGAGAAGGGAAGAAAATTAAGTCAAAGTGGCGTTCATAGCTTGAGAAAGTACTAAGAAAAAGAAGTAGTATGGCTCTTTCAGGCTATGAAGTATGGGTTTGGGAAGGATGAGTCATAGATGTAATGATAAGCAATTATGGTGAAATAGATGAATGTCAGAGTTTTTGATTAAGGAATTAATACACTTATAATGATGATGAAACCCATATTGTTATCTTCTCTGCATGTGATTGAAGCAGAGTGAAGGATATGGAATTTAAAGACATTTACTGCCCCTCCTAGGGCAGCTCTCCAGCCTCTGACCCCCACCTGACACCCAGCTCTCACTTGTGGCTCCCGGTAGCTGCTAGCATACGGCAGCGGCCACACCCCGGGCAACGGCTTCAACAGGCCGGCTAAACCTTTGAGGGTAGCCATCGGGTCATTGACCCCTGGTGAACTAGGGCTTTGCTCACCCAGCATGTGAAGACTGCTTCCGCGGAACAAGCGGAAGAAACCAACAAGAAGGTCAACGACTGAGAGGGCAACACAGCAAAGCACTGTGGAGTGCTCAGGGCGAGATGGAGCACAAAAGACAACACGGCCACCCAATGCAGCTGAGGAAGTCTCCAAGTGTAACAACTTTTCGTGCCACTAGACCCAGGCTTCCAACACCGAGAGAGTGGGACTGTCTCTGTGCATCGACTTTTCCACTTAAATCTGCATGCACAAGTGTCTTTGTGCACAAAAACGCACAAAGACAATCGTCATCCTCGGTTACCGAGAGACTACTACTACTACTACTGCCCATATGTGAAGGTTGAGGGATATGGAGAATGTGAGATGATAACTGATACTTAAAGCTTGGATATTTAGAAGAAAAGGACAATATGAGAAAAGAGCTAGTTTGACAAGGATGATGATGAGTTTTGTATTATACATTGTGAGTTTGGTCTGATGGCAAGATTGATATGAAAATATTCCAATAAGCAGTTGGTGGTTCAGATCTAGAAGTATAGATTCAAGAGTCAGCTGCTGAGAAATAATAATTGAAACTGTAAAGGTTGTTGAAATTTGGGGTAGGTGCATGTATAGATAGCATAAAAAACATAAGTGATGAATGAACATTGAGTGACACCTTCAGTTAGGCTAAGAGGGAGAGAGAGAAGCCAATAAAAGAGTAATGTAGGTAGCAAGGGAACCAAGGTAGTATGGATTAATAGGATCATGGAAGCCAAGAAAGGAGAAAATTTATAGGAGATGTTGTGTGTAGTGTCAGACCTTGTGGGAAAATTAAAAATAAAATGAGAACCAAATATAGGCTACTGAATTTGCTGATTTGAAGGTGACTTTAGAGGATGCATTTTTCAATAAGATGTAGTAGAGGGACCAACCAGATGCCCCTGGACAGTTAAAGAGAAGCTGTTAGCAAAATGTCAAGGAAGAATGAACCTCTGCAGGGTTCAAGAAGTTAGTAAAATTTGGAGAGAAAATTAGGTCAGTATGGCAAAATAAAAGTTCAGTGTTGAATTTTTCATAAATGTTTAATTTTAATATATAACTTTGTAATATAAATCTAGATTTCAGATGTAACATTTTACTTTATGACACATTAGCTTTGTTTATGTTATGCAAAATGAAAGGAAGATTTTACAATTATTAGGTTTAATTTGATGATTATATACTTAGGTTCTAATTGATATGGATAAATAATCCCATGAAGTAATTGCATTATTTGAATTTGCGATGTATATTTCTATTGATCTGGAACAAATTATCATATTTTACTTGTAAGCATATTTTTTAAAATGTAAATTCAAATAATGTAATCAGATCATAGTTGTAAGGGGGAAAAGGAGTTGATTTTTAAAGAGTTGGATGATTATTTATTTAAGAGTGTAGTCTCCAGGATTTTAATTAATTCCAAAGAGATTTTATTTACAAAATGTAGAAAGAGTGAAGCAAGAAATCAGAGAGAGGAAAAGGTAAGATATCTAGCCTGAGCACTAAGTAACTTACTCTGGCCCCTGGCTCAAAAACCAGGCAGAAGAATTTAGTCCTCAACCAGATAGGCCTTGGCCCTTCTAGCCCAGGCCTGGGGAAGTCTCTACAGAAAAATCCAGCAGTTTAGAGTCAGCTTTTCACTCACCACCTGTCAATCCAGTCAGTCAGCAGATCCTTCTGCCCCTCTTAACCAGCCTCAACTTGAAAGCATGAAGAATTGAACTTCAACAGAAGTGGAAGTCCAAGTTGAAATTCTGCTTCAAGAAAACCCCAAACTCTGTGTAGCACTCTCTCTTTTAAAGGCATTTTCTCTTGCATCGCTTCCTCTATTCCATGTCTACCAATTACAGCTGACACTCCTCTAGGACTGCCCAGAAGGCAGTTAGTTGATTCTGATTTGTTACCCACTGTTGCACACATGGGTCGCAGACTTCCTACTTCATGATTAAATGGGATATTTGCACTTTTGGTGATTAGATCTAAATGGGCAGATATTCATACTTAACTTTTAAGTACCATGTTTGCACTTTTTGTGATTGAATCTAAAAATAGGCTGGGCTCCATACTTAACTTTTAAGTAGGATGTTTATACTTAAGGGGATTAAAATCTAAAAATAGACATGAGTTACAATTTAAATCTTCACAATCAAGGGAGAGCCAAATTCAGTCTTCACACAGAATAATTTTTTCACCCTAATTGGAACTTAACCACCCACACCCACAGCCCTTCCCCCCCATGATAATTCAAGACCAAAAGTACATTAGTGTGTAAATTTTGGCCTAAATCATCTGGATTTTCTGTTTATTTAATAATCTTTAGAATTTCCTTGTACTTATGCTTATAGTTCCTTCCATAAAATTAACTGAAGTTGTTACTTATATTACTGTAGGAAGAAATATACAGGAATGTGTTGATGTATTAAATTTATTCTCAGGGCCTCTAAATTCATTGGGTCTTTATTATGTTGGGAATGTGCAAAGTTGTTTGACTCCAGATTCTTGGAAATAAACAAATGGAATTGTTTTCAGGCCATCACTACTTTTTGTTCCCTGTGGTGTTTTCCATCATTGGCTTTAGAAAGCAATCATGATTCATTTTAGAATGTATTTGTGGTCAGTATTGTTGCTTGAATTTTGCTTTGCATTTAATGTTGAAAAATATTCATAGAAAAGAACCATCAATTTAAACTATGGAAAAACAATATTTAGAATTATTTTATAATGTTTATTTTTAAACAGGAAAAGTGAAGGACTTAGTGGCCGAGTCTTAAGGAAACTTCCTTTTCTAGCTCATGCATTATACATACAAGTAAGTTTTTATTCCCACTCTTTTTTTTCAATTGATGTTTCCATTCTTGACCATTGTTAGCCACTCACAAAGACTTAACTTAAATTGCTTCTCACTTAAAGCCTTAGCTTGGAGCAACTATACTACAGGGTATATGCCAAAGATATTAAATAGTCAGACCCGTTGAAGGCATGTTAATGGCAAAGGCAATAATTCTGCCAAATTAAAAAAAACAAAACAACTTTAATAGTCATGCCTGGCACTAGGAAAAATGTGAAGTGAGCTGTTTATTTACAATAAATTTTTCTTCCTATTATAGAGACTCCCCTCCCCATAAGTGTCTCAGGTTCAGGACTTAGAATCTTAAAGATGATAGGGGTTTCAAAGGTTATCCAGTTTTATCCCTGCCTCAATCATGAATCCCTATGTAATATCCCTGATGAGTTGTTATCCAGCCTCTGCTTGAAGATAAAAAATTCAGACCCCTCCTAGACATCCCATTTTGATTTTGGACAGTTCTAATTGTTAGAAATGTAAGCTTTATGTTCAGCTGCAATTTACCTCTGTAACTTCAATCTAAGACATCCCCTTTGCGACTTGCCTTCCCCCCTTTTTTTTTCAGATTCCAACTTAGAATTTAAAGCCTTCCTCCCCACCCCCCATCCCATCCCCTCCTGCCAATTTTGCTCAGCCTTCTTTATAAACTGATATTTTTCCCTCCTGCCTACAAACATTTCTCCTTATCCTCAAAAACTATAAATTTTATAAATTATAACAAAAAACAAAACCATCAAATTTTTGCCCTTTCTGTCTCTTTCCTTTCAGAGCTAAACTCTTAGAAAAAGTTGCCTCCACTTTCCCAGCTCTCATTCTCTTCTTCACCCCTTGCAGTCTGACTTTCATGCCTACCAAAGTCACCTGTGAGCTCCCTTTTACTAACACCATTGACCTTTCCTTAGACTTCATCCTTCTTGATCTCTATAGTTCTAGAAACTTTTGAACAAGGCCTTCCAGGCAGCACAGTGACTAAGAGTGCCAGGCCTGGGAGGATCTGGGTTAAAATTTGGCTGACCTTTCCTAACTATGTGACCATCGGCAAGTCACTTAACCCCAGTTTTCTCACTCTTACTGCTCTTCTGTGTTAAAATTGATACTGATATGGTAAGGGTTTGAAGAAGGGGGGGGGGGGGGGACTTAATGATCACTTCCTCATTCTTGATCCTCTCTTCCTTTGTCTTTTTGTAACAGTACTGTCACAGTCTTCTTCCCAATAGTCCTCAGTGTTCTTTGTAGGTCATTTGTATTTTATCCTCTTGATTTTTTTGTGTAATCCAGGGCTCTTTCCTGGCCTCTCCTTCTCTTTCTACCCATTCTTTCTCTATATACTTTTCTTTTCTCATTAAGGGAACCACTTTTCAAATACTCTGATTCGCAACCTAGGTGTCATCTTTGACATTGTCATTTGCTCCAAAGTCATTTCTTAGCTGGGTTTTGTCATTTGTTCTTCCTCAGCATCTTTACCAACCATCCCTTCTCTGCTTCCTTCTCAATGATCCTAGCTATAATGTCTTCATCACCTTTCTCCTGCTCTGTTATAGTGGCCTCCTATTTAGTCTCCCTACATCCAGTTTCTGCTCTTTCACTCTGTCCTCAAGGTAGAGTAGCCACCAAACTAGCATTCCTAAAGCACAGGTCTGACCATAGTCAAGAAGCTTTCATGGCTGCCCATTGCCTAGAAGATGAAATATCAGTTCCTTTGTAGCTCTTCACCTCTGGCTTCTACTGCCTTCCTAGACTGATAATAGGTGATTCCTCATGACACACTGGTGCACCCTTCCCTCTAGACAACATTCCATCTCCTGTTTCCATATTTCTGAAAAGGCAATCACCTCAAGCCTGGAATATTCTTCCTCTTCCCCTTGGCACTTCTGGCTCCTTTTAAGACCCAGGTTGAATGGCTATTTCTTCAAGAGACCTTTCCAGATTTAACCCAGTTGTTGGTTACCACTATCCTCCATCACTTTCATATATATGTAGATCTATACATATATGTGTATATATGTATTTGTGTGTGGGTACACATGTGTATAACCTGTATTTGCTTAGATGTGAATGTGTTGTGTGTCCCCTCCCCCCCAGAATATATATTCTGTGAAAATAGGGTCACCTTTGTATTCCCAGTGCCTTAACACATGGCAAAAAATACTACCTATCTAAAATATGTTGTTTGTGACATAGACTTCAACTATTTAAATTTTAGTCTTATGTTTTAGTGTATTGCGGTTGCTAGATGAGTGACTGCTAGAGAAAAAAGGGTAGGAGTGTTTTTATGTTTTGATATATTTTGATCTAATGGTACCTTATTGTTTGCTTCTAGACACCTACCGTTTCAGTAGAAGGATTCCTTCAGGCTCTTTCACTTGTAGTAGACAAACAATTTGAAGAAAGAAAGAAGCTTTCAACTTGCATTGGATAATCTGTTGTATCTGACTCAATTACACATACAGTAATTGATTTAATGTTCTCAAGCCCAGCTGTGCTACACACATATTGTCAGACTTCTTTAGAAAGACAAATGTCCCGTTGTGCTCACTGTTTTGAGGGGAAATGTAGAATGTATATACTTAAAGTTTAATTCAGATCTATCCAAAGAATCACTTTTCTCTGTTGAGTTTTCTTTTTTACTTCTCTTTGTAAGTTTAAAATAAAATTGAATAACAATTTAGTCTTTGGGGCATGTTATGTAATAACTTAAACTTTTGCAAAATGTAGCTAGATCATTTAAAAATACATATCATACAACATAAATAGTATGGCTTTGATTTTATCTAATTTTCTTATTTAATGCACAAATACGCTAGTGTGTTTGAACAGCAGAAGTTCCACAGATTTTGTAGAAAATAAATGCCTTCACGCTTCATAATATTCAAACAGTGGTATTAGAGAATCATAAAGTTTAAAGGGAAAAATGTTTAACATTAAAAACATGTATAGTTACTCCTAATATACCTCATAACCTTATTGTACCTACCTTATCAGTTTGGCTAATAGTTTTATTTTTTATGTGTTTTTGTTGAATAAATGCTCTTTACTTCTCAAAGATTGTTACAAATTATGTGCCATATAAAAAGAACTTCAATAATGAATGTAAAGTGGACTTCTTGAGTTCTCTGAATTATATTTTATTTTCCCAGCGATGAAATAAATTCATATTAGTGGGCTATGTATCATATCTACTCTTAAAGATGGTGCTGACTTCATTTATTATTTACTTATACTTATTCTGTTTATTAAAACATTGTGGGGATTTTTTTAGATTTGTTGTCTTGCCATTTTATTGATCTTTTCATATCAGTGGAATAACTTGCTGATACAAAGTTGGAAGGGATCTCCAGAGCCCTCTATTTCAATCCTCTTATTTTATAGATGACAAAACTGAGGACAAGGTTAGTTAAATGACTCACCCAATGCCATAGATGTAGTATTTGAACTCAAATTCTTTGACTTCAGGACTCCAACTGATAACTACCATACTGCCTCCTTTGTTCCTCTTACAAATAATCTTACATTTTAATCATTTTTAAAGTCTAATGTACACTTCATTGATACTTGTTTTAGCTTAAGAAAGCTTGTTTTTGTTCCTAGTATCTAAAGTCACTCAGTTGCATCAGTTTGAATGAAAGCTTTCTGAATTCTAAAAGTTTTTAAATGAGTGCTATTTAGTTTCTCCAAGTGAGATATAATTTAAAAACAAATCTACCATCCTTAATTGGAAAAGAAAAAGAGGGAAACCTTTGTGCACATATTTATATGTCCAAATGAGATTTGTTGAAGGACATTCTTTATAGCCAGCTAGATCTGGGAGTTTCCTTTGGTCCTTCAAATCTGTATCTACTTTGGGATAATAGGGAGGTAGTTCCAAAAAAAGGCTTCCCAGCTTTTTCTCTTTTATATGAGAAAAGTCTCATGTCTGATGTGTACTAGATATATTCTGCTGTTTTGAGGAAAGGGAAAGCCTATAGTAGTAGTTGGTAGGGTTCCAGTAGTAAAGTTTGTTGTTTCTTCCAATTTTAATTGGAAGGTATCTTACCATTATCTCCTGCCTGGTTTCCTGACTCCTTTGCGAAGAGAAGCACCCATACCAGCCTCCCCAACTGAGGCAAGTTTCAGCCTAACCTCCCACCTTAAAGGAAGGAGAGTATAACTACTACTCTTCCAAGTTGTTCCTCACATGAACTGTCCAAGGCTTAGAAATAGTTCCACCTTGAGTTTGTAACACTATTGACAGAAAATCTTTCTAAAATTTTGTTAATGATTAAGAAACTCCCCCAGATCATACCTTCTGCATCCCATTGATTCTGAATTCCTGTAGATACTCATCTCAAACATCATTCCCCATTCCCCAGTGCCCTACTAATTTCTGTTCCCCTTAATCCTACCCCCTTCTCCCAAATTATTACCAAAAACAACCCACCCTTCTCACTGCCTTCTGGAATGCCTGCTTCATAAGCAAAAAAAACTTGCCTTCATCTTAAATTTCCTTTCACTCTTTCCATCTTCTGACTTTGCTAATGACACAGTCTTCTTGGCCATCCTTTCTAGTTTTAGCTGGGCTGTCATTACTCTGGTCAAAGAGGGTATTGTGCCCATTGGCACTTCTAGGCTTTATAGTTCCATTACTTAGTAATCTCTTTTGAGGTTTCCCCAATCTATATCTACTACCAAATTGAAATTGAACTTATGGTAGCTCTCAAGCACTCTGTCCTCACTTTACTTAATTTCCATGGCTTACTCCAACCCACATCAGCCATATCAAAAATCATACCCTAGATTTTGTCATTACCCACAAATGTACCATGTCCATTTTCATGAACTATCTGATCACAATCTTTTGACAGTTCATCTTTCCCTCTGCCTTTCAGTACCAAATAACTCTGCTCTTCACAACATGACATCCCAATTTCTCTCCCAGGTCATCACCTTTGCCCTAGCCACATCTTGCCCCATTTTTGACACCTTTGGTAAACCAGTTCAGCTCTATACTCTTGAGATCTTAGATCCTTTACATCTCTGATCCTGTCCTCTAAAACCAGCCCTGGATCATTTCTACCATCCATATTCCTAAATATTACTGACTATTCTGACTGGGTCCACTACACATGTATGTTACATAACCTTGACTGAATCCTTGCTGCTAGACAATTCTTATATACCTCCTGAATTAATTAATTAGCCTATTCACAGAAATTCTTCCAAAAATTTTCATCTCACCTCAAATATCCTCTGCCGCCTTCTACTACCACCCTGTCACCTAAGAATGTTACCTCAGATTCTACTGAAAAAAAATTGAGGCTGTTTGCAACTCAGATGCTTTCTGCCACTTAACTCCTTTAATGAAGGCGTTGTCTGAATGTCTCACTTGATGAAGTGGCTCTTCTCAACAAAGCCAGTCCTTCATCCTGTCTTCTGCAGCAGATTTCTTTAGTTTCTATTCTCACACCCTCAATCTCTTCTGTTAGCAAACACTCGTGCTCCCTCATTCTAAAAAACCTTTACTTGATACATCCATCCCCACAATTATCCCATATCACTATTGTGTGAAGATGAAATTAACTCTCCCCTGCTCATTTTTAGATTTAATCACCAAAAGCATATATACTCCACTCCCACTTTGAGTGGGAAAGGCCTGTGACACGCGTGTGCAATATAGTAGGTGATAAATCAGAATTGACTGACTGCCCTCTGGGCATTCCTAAGCAAAGCTTTAGCTGTAATTGGTACAGGTCAAATGGAAGAAAATCACAGGAAGTGATGAAAAGGAATGGTCTTTAAAAATGCCAAGAACTTCCTGGGAGCTCTCTCCTTCAGTCTTCAACTTGACTTTGGAGGAGCTTTGGCTTGAGGTCTCAGACTGCTTCCCTTTGGACTGGCACATGGTGAGTGAAAGTCTGACTCTATTTCCTTGGATTTTCTGAAGAGACTAGCCTCAGGAAAGACTTACCCTCTCTGAGAGGCTCCCTGCATCCCTAGGTCCTCAGCTAAAGGCTGAGGTCCCTCCAGCTAAGGACTAACTAGCCCTGCCTGGGTTGAGCCAGGGCTGGAGCAAAATACTTAGTGTGTAGCCTATATATCTTACCCTATCCTCTCTCTCTGATTTTTCTTACTTTCATTCTTTCTATATTTTATAAATAAATTGTTAAAATAAATCTCTTTGGAATTTCATAAAATCCCTGGTGACTCTACTCTTAAATAATCTAATCCAACCTTTTATATAAACCCCCTCAATTTCTACCCCTTAAAATTGCCTTTTGTAGTTAAACAAGAAGGCTGGCTATGATAGATCCTTCCATTTCCTCTCCTCTCATTCTCTTCTTAATTTTCTTCAGGAAGAAAGCGGCATGGAGGCAGCAAAAGTTCAGACCTCTGAAAACCCTTCCTCACCGCTTAAAAACAAAATGCTCCTAGAGGACTGAACCAAAATAACAACAGGACAGAGCAAAGGAACCCTCCTGTACACCCCCCAAAAGCCTGAATTCGAGAACACTGGGGCTTAAGGGGAAAGGAGAAGGAAGGTCCCAGGAACCCTCCCCCACCTACAGTACTGAGCCTCCAGCAGTGACTGGAATCTCTGGTCAGATGTAGTCTTTCAGGCAAAGCTGTGCCAAGCTCAGGGATTTGATCACAGGTGTCAGGGAGAAAACTGGAGGAGAACTTCAAGGAGGGCAACCCAGTTCTAGCTGAGACTCCATATCCCTCCCCCCCTTTCCTGAGGTTTTGGCCTCAGGGCATATCCAGCTTTGCAAGTTCAACTTTGCTGGGCTTAATCTTATCAAGACTCCAGAGGGCAAGGAAGCTCAAGCTGGAACACCCCTCCCCCATAGACTGCTCTGAGAGCCTTGCTAAGCTCCAAGGGTGAAGGCTGACTGGAAAGACCAAACCCACAGACCCAGCACATAATGAGAGGAGCAAGACTACAGGCAACTACAGATGGTCTACCTATCTCTATTCCCAGCAGCCCAATGGGAGCATATCCTCCCTCCCCTGTCTGGAGTTGGCAGGAGGTGGGCTCACATGTGGCATAAGGGTGGCAATTTGGGCACTTGGTCTCTAAAATGTTCACCATCACTGTTCTAGATGGATTCCAAAGTATGTTCCATGTTAAAAGTTAGTCTAATACTGAAAGACTAATCATTTTTAAAATTCATTTTGGATAGTGAGTTTACTATGCATCCACATTGATCTCTTTAGTCAAATCCCATTTCTACCTTCATTGGAATTCTTTCTTTTTTTGTCTTCAAAATTTCATGAGCATCTCCTATCCCTTCTGGGCTTATTTCCCCAATAAAATTTTAGTTCATGACATCCCATCTTCTTATGAACCTTTTGAAATTGGCTTTCCCAAAATTCTGCATGCATGTCATGTTGTGCCCAGATTTTTTTTCTTCTCTGTCACAAACTCTAAGAAGCAATGGTTATTTCCTCCCAAGATTCTCATCATTTCCAACTCAATAAACAGTTTCTCTCTATCAGTGAAATTCTGCTCCAGAGAGAATTTTCCCTCTCCCTTTTGAACAATGAAACTATCATGAAGGTAAATGAAGAAGTTATTCATCATTCTTCTTTCAGGGAAAAGACAAAGCTCTAACAAATGTAACAATATGAAATAAATCACTACCACACTACATCTCTGTACCAAGCTGGTGATCTGTATCCCAATCAAGTTCTTCTTGGTCATTTTATTGATTGAATATGAGCAAAAATATGCTATTTTATTAGCAAAGTAGGAGCTACAGTTGTCTGAGGGTGGGCATAGGGAGAGAAAAGAAGATTCAGAATAGCTTCTGTGAAAAGAATGAGCCAGTCAGGTAAAAAGAAAAGGAATTTTGTTCAGCCATGAGGTCAGATGGTAACAAATTTATTGACCTTAGACATCAGAATTAGTTGAAGGAGTCCAAAAGATCATTTTCTTTTCTGTGCTGAACACAAATGGCAAAGAGGGGATAGTTATAGTTAAGTCTAATAAAGTTATAGCAGCAAAAAGCAGCCTGGCTTATGGAGGACTGTGTTCAGTTCGTGATGCCCTGTTTTCAAAGGTTTGTTGACAAGGGAGAGCTCATCCAGAAAAGGTTAACCAAGTCGGCAAGAGGTTTGGAGACCTTGTGTTACATAAAATAGTGGAGGGAAATAGAGATATTTAGCCTGGAGAAGAAAGAATTTGGGGAGGGGGGTACATGATTTTTTGGCTTTAAATGTTTGAAGGGTTAATATTTGGAGGTGAAATTCAGCCTATTTTACTTTTTTTCAGAGGGTAGAACTAAATTCAAAGGGTAGAAGATAGAGGGAAGGAGAGAGTTTTTGGCTTAAAGTAAGGAAGTACTTCTTAACAACGAAAGCTATTTGGCCATAGACTGCATCACTTTGTGGGACACAGTTTCTATCACTAGAAAGTTTGACTTTCTAGCAACCATTTGCTAAGGACATTATGAATGAAATCCAACATTCAGCAGAGGGCTCAAGTGAATATCCTCTAAAGTCCCAGACATACAACTCTAGAATTCTGTAAGTCCATCATTTGTATCTAAATGTGAAAGCAGGTTTTGATAGAAGGATGGATGAGAAATGCTGAAGATGCTATGTTCCGGAAACATTTTTTTTTTTTACCAAGAGGAATCTAGGTGGTTCGGTAGATAAAACTCCAGACCTGGATATCGGAGGTCCTAGGTTCAAATTTGGCCTCATATACTTCTTAACCATGTAACCCTGGGCAAGTCATTTAACCCCAATTGCCTAGCCTTTAACATTTTTCTCCTGGTACTAATACTTAAAATTGATTCTAAGACAGTAGATAAAAGTTTAAAAAAAAGGAAAGAAAAAGAAAGAACCTTTTACCAATAGAAATAAGGAAGAATATGGCAGTCAATACAAAGTTTGTTCAATTTCCAATTTGTCTAGGGTTGGCTCGGATGATGAGAGTTCTTAGGAGTTGAGAAGAAGTTTATAACCAAATAGGAAAACATAAGAGGGAGAGATTAAAGGCCAGTTGTGGGCTGTAGACAATGTTCAACAATGTTTGAGAGCTCTGCTCTGTATGCACCCAAATGTTCAAATCCTGGGTGTTGATTTTGGACATCAGACCACTAGAGGGGAGTATATCACCAGCAATGTATCACAATTGCGGACCAATCAACCGTGGCTTCTAAATGAAGAATACAAAAAGGAATATATGCTGAGACTCATACTAGGGGTGGGAGGAGGGAGGAAATAGCCATCAACTCTAAAAATGCATAGTAGGATATATCTGGATACTTGAATTCCAGAAATCCTGGACATCGTTCCTATTAGAAGAGTAACGTGTGAATATTGCAATTCTTGACTTAAATGTTTCTCAGGGTCTTAGTACTAGATGAGGCAGTATGGTTTATTGTGTTTTACCATTTACTTCAGACTGGTCCTGCTATTCAGAATTTCTAGTAGTTAAGAAAGTGTGTGTGCGCATGTGTGTGTGTGTGTGTGCGCGTGCGCAGAAATTTGAAAAGTTGAAGATGATAAAATAGGTCTCTTGAATTCTAGGGGAAAGACGAAGATTAGGAATGGGTAAGAAGATGAATAGAAACTGGAGAAAAGGCAGAACTAGTCAACTACCAAGGTACTGCTGTGTAATCTACCAAAGAGAATGAATGCTCTTCAGGATCCAGAACAAAAATGGCTATCAAAGAACTGATACCCCAGATGACCAAGGAGAAAGAATTCAAGTGCTTTCACTGACCATGCGTGTCCCAGATAAATTACATCTTTAGGAGCTGCCTAACTTGCTACCCTTGACTGCTGGGTTGCCAACAGAGATTTTTGTGAGGGAAAAAATGTAAACTGGGAAGTAAGGCATTCCTATAAGTGAGCCAAAGTCCAGATTTACAAAGAGAGGAAGATGGATACTTCAAACCATAGGGCAGTGGGCTTGACTAGAAAAAGACTGAAATTAATTACTAAAAGGGCAGTTTGAGAGTACTTGGAAAAGGAAGAGGTAATTACTAAGCTCTAGAATGGAGACAATAAGAACATACCATGTAGCACTAACCTCATTACTATTATTTGACAGAGTTTCTAGAATAGTGGATCAGGGATATTCCATGAACACAGGGCATAGGGATTTCAGCAAAGCACTTGCCATATTATTATGAAATTAAACAAACAACTCCCTCCTTCCCCAGAAAACATTTAAATATGAAAAACCTGTCCTGAGAGGGGAAAGAAATAGATTTTTGTGGGTTGAGATAAATATCAACTAAGATAATGTACAAATTGCCTCAAAAAAAGAAGACTGCTCATAATGTAAACATGAACATATAGATGTGTAATTCCTCAAATAAAAAAAATTAGTTATCCTAGACTTGACCAACACAACAAATGCATATTTCCACATACAAAGAATGGAAAAAGAGGACTGTATATGAAACCATGATTTTCTATTACATACAACTCATATTTTTAATATATGAGATGTGAAAATAAAACGCTTTTGTTTCTTCTTTCTCTGTTATGTTTATTCTTCCCTTATCATAAGGTTAAGAAATATCAAAGATGAGACAATCTTGAAAACTTCAAGAGGTAGGAAGAGCTGTAAGAGGTCCAGGACGCACTGAAATCCATAGCTATTATCTTGCCCTAGCCAAAACAACTGAGTCTGGAGAACAGCCAGTTCTGAGGAGTGATCTGGTTGACCCAGCCCAGCAGTGAGTTGACTCAGGGGCACTGCCTCTGGAGTCAGAGCACCTGGACTGAAATTCTGTCTCTGACTCTACTGCATGACCTTTGGCAAACCATGTAACCTCTCTAAGTATCGTTTTCCTCATCTGCAAAATGAAATTGCATCTTCTGAGGTCCCTTCTAGCCCTAAACCTAGGATCCTTTCCTAGTACAGTGGTTGACTAAGAATCACCAGACAGGGGCTACAGGAGCAAATAACCTTTGCCAATCCCTAACCTTTACCAGATTTCCTGGGTGCATTGCTCTGGGGTTCCTGCCTTCTCAAGAAGAGAATTAGACTCCCTGCTTTTCCAATTCTACTGCCATATCCAATTCCTGAAGAATGGCTTGAGGCTAAGGGGTTCTCTCTAGCAGGACAAAGAAGTACAAAGATACACATAGTACAAAAAGGAATCAAGGAAAGTTCCAGTGCTGTGGCTCTATAAGGCTTTATCCAGTTTATAATTCCAGTGCTACTGCTCTGTGCAGTTTTCTTGATTATAATCCTTTCTCTGATTAATGACTTTCTATTATAACTACCAAAAAATTAACCAGGTACAGAACATTATAATTATAAAAACTTTTATTATAACTACAAAAACATTTAACCAGGTTCAGCACAAGCAATTTTTATTTCTATAAAGAAAGGGAATGCCAAACAATAAAAAAAATCCTAAAATAATTATAATCAGTTGCGAGGATAAATCTGCAAGCCTAGTTAGGATACTCACAGCAATTGTGCTTTAGAATTCACTTCCTCTGATTACAGTTTGTTCTGGCTCTTGGTGAGTTATTTTGCTGTGGGCAATTTTTTTCTTCTGTCTCTGCCTTTGCTGTTCTTTCTGCTGCAACTGCTCAGACACCTAGAAACTTAAGACTTGGGGGCACAGGAAGAGGAAAGATGCCAGCTACCTTGGGAGACCTCACAAGACCTTGTATGGAAGAAACGGAAAGCCCAAACAAGAGGTTTTCCCATCCCAGATGCAATCTTACCTAAGAGGATATTTGCTCAGAGGTCATCCTAGTGGGACTGGGGAGCGATAATCTTCCCATCAACCCTGTGGAGAATAACTATAGTTAGAAAGCATTTTGCATAAAAGGGACTATAGAGAATTCTTATCCTGAAAGTTTGGTACTAGAGGACCATATATGAAATATTATGTACAAGTAGAGTGATCACCAAGTAGGGTGGGCAGCTAGATGGTGCCATAGATAGGGTGATGGACCTGGAGTCAGGAAGACCTGAATTCAAATCTGGCTTCAGACACTGGGTCACTCACTTAACCCCAATTGCCTAGCCCTTATGATTCTTCTCCCTTGGAACCAATACTTAGTATTGATTCTAAGACAAAAGGTAATATTAAAAAAAAAAGAAGATGGTAACATGAATCATTGATTCTATGCTCCTGTGAATACTTGCCTAGGGGAAGAGAAGATTTCAGAGAAGGCAAGGATAATAGGGCTTGTTTTGCTCATGAGTATTTCAAAGGGCTATTATATATTGAAGAAGGATTAGATTTGTCTAGTTTGTTCTCACAAGGCAGTAAGTAGTAGGAGTAATGGGCAGAATTCAGCTTGACATAAGGAAAACTTTACTAAGAATTAGAAGTGTCCAAAAAGTGAGTGGGCTGTGTGGGTGTGGGACTAACATTAAGGGTAGTAATTGCCTCAGTCTCCTCTAGGTATGCCCTTTCAACTATATGTTGGATTAGGTGACTTCTGAGCTTCCATTCAGTTCAAAGATTTGATGATCTACATGAATTTTTCAAAGCTAGAGTCTACTATGTCTATCATATTTATGCCCTACAGTAATTTTGCCAGGAGAACTATTTTAAAAAGAGAATAAATATAAAACTGTGGCAATAATACGATCTTCCCTTCTTCCTTCTTTCTTCCTCTGACATTCAAATAGATAAAGGGGGGAATACTTCCATGAGGTAGAGAAATTGAAGCTTTTATAATACTTTCTACCAATCTGTATTAACTTCAGAAAGACTTTCTCTTTTCTTCATTGTGCTTGCATGCCCCTGACAGTGATGTATGAATCTGAGTATGCTTATATTTATGAGAGAAGATATTTATTACTCAAAGCTATATGATCACTATAATCAACTCTCAGGTGGTAGCATGACTTTTTTGACTGAGGGATTTTACTGGCTAAAAATAAACATTGACACCTAAGATCACTCCTTAAGTAGCATGTTAAGTTTAAAGAGGTGTAATAAATTTCATTTATTTACACAGGCTGGGTCAGAAAACCTCAGCCAGCAGCTGGGCATTGCCCAAGAGTAAGTTACTATATCTGACTTCTAAGGGAGAGATACTATGGTTATCAGCTAAAAGAGTATTTGTTTTACAGTCAAAGGTCCTTGGTTCTAATCCTGTTTCTGTTGCTTCCTATTGTGTGACCTTGGACAAGTCACTTAACCTATTGAGGCCTCAGTTTCCTCATCTGTAAAATGATGGGGTTATACTACATTCATGGACTGGGTTGGACAACCACCATGTTGTCTGTAGCTTGAAAGGTATGGTCATATTTTCCAAATCACACCTCCTCCTGACTCTACCTAATTTTCCTACAAACAAATCAATAGGTCCTATCTATCTATCATTCAACATTCTTGAACTTAGGAATCTGTTATATAGTATTCCTGATAAGTGATTATCATTCCTTGCTTGAACATTTCAGGTGATGGGGAACCTTCTGCCTCCACTGAGAACCCATTTGTTGTTGGAGAATTATGCCATTAGTTCTAAGAAATTAAATTAATCCTTTTATTCTTTGTTTTTCTCCAAATGTCACAAAAATTTTTTTTATCTTAATTATTTCTTGTAAGTTGGGAGCTGGAAACAACTTTATGGGACACCAAGTCTGATGCCCTTCATTTCATAAAGGAGGAAACTGAGACCCAGAAAGGTCAAATGACTTGTCCAAGGTCATATGGGTAAATAAGTGGTAGGTTCAAACTCAGGTTCTCGAAATCTAAATCAGTGTTCTTTCTGTTGCATTATGCTAATTCTTCTGATGTATTTAAATATGTGTGTTTCTTTGACTTTTTGTGTTGCTGACAAAATCATTATTTCATTGGTTTTTCTGTGATGAGTTGTTTTGGGTAGAACTGAATAAGGAGGAAATAGACTAGATTATGCTATCAACTCTGTGAGGAATGAAATAAATGAGTAGGAGTTAGTAGACCTGGTTCTTATCCTTTTTCTGCCAGTGGACCTTACTTCATTATCTTAAAAAAAATGGTAAGATTGGTCATTTAGAATCTAGTTCAGAGGTTCTTACCCGAGGATCTATTCACCCTAATGGGGTCAATGAAAAAAAAACTTTATTTTTACAATCCTTTGGTTTTCCCTATAATCCTTTCAGTTTTTATTTTATACTTTAAAAAATATTATTCTAAGAAGTCATAAGCTTCTTCTTAGAATTGCCAGAGTCAGACAGGACACATTAAAGAGGTTAAGAACTATTTAAGTGATATAATGATACAGTAATGACTGGTTTTATAAGTCACAGAAAAGAAGAAACTACCATTTTCCCAAAGGTAAGTGGTCAAAGAATAAGAACAAATACTTTTTAAAAAATTGACAAAATATTCACAACCACATGAAAGAATGCTCCAAATCATTAATAATTGGATCAAATCAAAATCATTCTGAAGTTTATTCTAATTCTGTACATTGACAAAACCTAGCAATAATCAATGTTGGAGGGGTTTTGGAATGATAGGCCCACTAATACATCATTGGTAGAGCTGAGAACCATTTTGGAAAGCAATTTGTAATTACACAAATAAAATGATTGAAATGTCCACAGCCTTTGAGTCAGAAGCTCCATTACTGAATTTATGCCCCAAGAAAGCTACAGATGAGAAAGTCCCCATACTCATCAAAATATTTTTAGAAGCACTTTGTGATGGCAAAGAATTAGAAATAATTGGGGAATGGCTAAACAAATTGAGGCATGTGAATGTAACAGGATATTACTATGCTGTAAGAAATGATTAATGGGATGACTATAAGGAGGCACAGAAAGATTTACATGATCTGATGCAGAGTGAAGTAAACAGAGCCAAGAAAGCAAAACACACAGTGCCTACAACAATGTAAATGGAAAGAACAGCCACATCCAAAATAACAAAAGAGAACGTAATAAAATCAAAAAGATCAAGCATGCATGCCTCAGATGACAAACCATAGGAGGAATCCCTACTCCCCCCCCCTTTTTGGAGCCAGGTGGCCCACAAGTATTGCACTGTGTACCTGTTTTCAGACTTTTTCAACACACTGATGGTTGTCCTGATGGATTTAAAAAATATTATATGATATATGCAATGGCTCCCTGGAAGGGAGAAGGGAAAAGATATTGGGGAAAACTATTACAATATAATAAATAAGATATCAATAAAAATAGAATTTTAAAAAAGATACTAAAAAAGAAATCCTATTAATTTTTAGCAGTAATTTGAACAATTAACAATGAAGGTATGCCCAACTCACAGGGCAGATTCCCAGAAGAGAACTCTCAAGTTTAGTACTCAATGGATCTGTATTCATTCAAAACCATAACTAATTAGCTCCCACTGATGTGCTTATATAATTTAACTTCCAGTTAAGTAGTACAGAGGATAGAACTAGAATCTATCTATCTATCTATCTATCTATCTATCTATCTATCTATCTATCTATCTATCTATCTATCTATCTAACTAGATAGTCCAGAGCCAGGAAGATGAATTCAAATATGGCCTTAGACATTTACTAGCTGTATGACCCTGGACAAATCACTTAGCTTTTGCTCGTGTTGCCTCAAGTGTAAAAGACAGATGATAACAGTACTTACCTCACAGGGTCTTATGAGAATCAAATAAGACAAGATTTGCAAAGTACTGAGCAGAATGCCTGGCAGCTGCCAGGCATTATATAAATGTGTATTCCCTTTCTCCTCCTTCTCCTTCCTTGGCCAGAGGACACAACTAGTTTAAACAAAGAAATACAATGAAATGGCAGATTTTAAAAAAGAAAGAAAGAAGAAACATTTTCCTGGTAATATAGACACACTGTATCAAGGAAGCACATATGGCCTGAACACAATGTGGCAGCACACACTTGTGTGGGGTTAGGGTTCTTGGTGCAGAGAAACAGTTCAAACCTCAAAAGCTCATGTCTTTGGGGGGTTCGTCGTACTGTTTCTTGCCTCTTGCTGGTCTCTGTCAGCTACTACTCCACAGTATTTATGCTACTCCATCCAGCATGCAATTTCTTTTAGAGGTGAGGCCTTTCCTGGATTCTGCTTAGCAAGATCTTGGCAGAGATGCTGCTCCATTGGGCACTAACCAGCTGAATGCGTCGTCTCTGCCCAACATGCAGGCTCTGTTCTGCCTGGCTCTGGTGAAGGCTGTTCTGCTTTAAGTTTCTGGCTTTGGTTGAATTTTGGCTATCAGAGTACCTTCATCCTTTTTTGGTTCAAAGCCAGAGACTTTCAAAAAACAATGTCCCCCCCAGCTGTAGATCAACAAAAATAAAATTTAAATAAATAAATATATATATGTATATATATATGTATGTGTATATATATATATATATATATATGTATAGCATTTTACTTTGCATATATTGAGACAGGTGGATAGTACAGTAGATAGAGCACTGGGTCTGGAGTCAGGAAGACCTGAGTTCAAATCTGTTCTCAGACACTTACAATTGTAATAATTAAAAATTAAATTATGAGGCTGCTAGTAGCTCTAGGAGCTTTATTACATCAGAGTGGTGATAGTAAAGAGAGGGAAATTTAGGAAAGAGGTAGAGAGTTGCCTAGCCTGCCACCCTATGTGCTGTTCTGATGGAATCAAGCTCACCACTGACATGTGCTCTTTCTGGTTCCAATCTCCAGTCAGAATTGCAAGAGAGAGTTCCCAGCAGAGTCTTGGTCTTGTCATTATAAGCAGTTCTCCACCCACTAGCTCTCCCTCTTCACTTTCCAGGAACCAATCATAGTTCCTCAATTTGCCGAGAACCACCTGGGGGGCAGTGCTTGTGGGATCAATTTCCACTCTCATTGGTTTCAACTTCCTTTCTCTTAAGGGCCTGTCTATGCCTGCACATCTTGATGGTAAAGGATCTCCAAGTCCCTGATCGATTACTTCAAAACAAAAGGAGGGGAATTCCCTTCCCACACTAGCTGTGTGACCTTGGACAAGTCACTAAATCCTATTTGCCTCAGTTTCCTCATATGTAAAAGGATCTGGAGAATTAAATGGCAAACCACTCCAGTATCTTTGCCATGAAAATACCAAATGGAATCATAGTCGGTCACAACTAAAACAACTAGATGACAAATTCCCTATGTTATCTCATTTGATCCTTATCTTATGTAGTAGTCGCTATTAAAAATTTCATTTTACAATGAGGAACCTGAGATGATGAGAGATTAAATGACTTGCCCAGTGTCATATGACTATTAAGTATCTGAGACAAGATTTAAACTCATGTCTTCTTGATTGTAAATTCAATATTCTATTTTATGGAAACAAAACAAAATGAAACAAAACTCTCAATTTTGGGTTTATTTTTCCCCCTATACTGAGTGAATAGTCATGTATACTTCCAAGTCTTAGCTCAGAGGTCTCTCGTTGCCCCCAGCAGGAGAGTCTTATCACTTAGATTCAAGCATTTGAGAACTCTGAGCTTAGATACCCTCTATCTTAGTATCTAGTTTCATCAAGTCATGTACATCTTTTCTATAGATTATGCCTCTGGATCACTAGGCTTCCTTTCTTTGTGGATAAATATGTTTTAAGGCATGGAAGACCTTCTACTACATTTATTTGTCTGTCTGTCCTTCTATCCATCCATCTATCCATCCATCCATCCACCTATATATCCACCTATATATCCTATCTCTCTCTCTCTCTCTCTCTCTCTCTCTCTCTCTCTCTCTCTCTCTCTCTCTCTCTCTCTCGCTCTTTCTCTCTCTCTCCATCTATCTATCTAGTTATATAAATATATATAATGTTGTTTATAACATACAATATATGCATGTCATATGAAACACATTATATATTATATGTAACAAGCAATACTATTGTATACATAAAATATGTATTATATGTGTTATTGTATATTACATATAATAAACAACATATAAACATATATAGACATATAGTAGAACATCTAACATATCTTAAAACTCAGTTGCCTACAAAGAATCCAAGTCTAGTATCTAATTTGTTATATATTATGTATACAACATATAATATACATAATATATTCTTTATATAATATATTACATATGTGTAATAAGTAGCTTGTGTATATTATAAAATACATATTTATATGCCATGTATTATATACCTATGTGTATATGTACACACATAGGCATACAATGAAGAGAGTGCTGAGCCTGGAGTTGGGAAGACCTTAGTTCCAATCTGACCTCAGACATTAGCTCTGTGACTTAGGGCAAGTCACTTAACCTCTGCTTGCCTTAATCCTTTGAAGAAGGAAAAGGCAAACTAATCTAATATCCTCACCAAGAAAACACTATAGACAGTATTGGCATGCTATAATTCATCACTTCACAAAGAATTGGACGTGACTGAACAAATAAACAACAAAAATATAATATATTTATACAAATATGTTTGTATATAATTTACCTTTTATTATATATACATATATACAAACACATATATATTTATTGTTCAGTAACTTCAGTATATTCAACCCTTCATAACCTCATGGCAAAGATACTGAAGTAATTTTTCATTTCCTTCTCCGTCTTATTTTACAGATGAGAAAACTGAGGCAAATAGAGTTAAGTGACTTTTTCAGAGTCACATACTTAGGAAGTGTCTGAGGCCTGATTGGAACTCAGAAAGATGAGTCCTCCTAAGTCCAGGGCCAGTTCTCTACCCTCTATTGTGAGAATTAAAATGAATATATAATAACTCAAGTATTATATTTATAAGACTAATTAAAATAAAAACTAGAGTTAAAAGGGAGCTAACTAATTCAAACCATGATCTCAAGAAAGAAGAACCAGAGGGAGGAGTCCCAGAAAGTTACAATCACATAAAGACACATGTAAATGAAGGAGAAAAAAGGATGCTGGGAAATACAAAAGAAATTCTGGGGAACATGGTCCTGGGGTTCAAGCATTCCACTTACACATTATATATATATATATATATATATATATATATATATATATATATATATATATATATATATATATATGTATATATATACACATATGTGTGTATGTATATACAAATATAATTCATATATATATATATATAGATAATGTATAAAAGATATATATTGTAAGAGAAGATTTATAAGATTTGAAGAGAGAAACAGACCTGGAAGGCTGGAGGATTCTGCTGGAATGGGGGAAGGGCAGGAAGGAGAGAGAATTCTGACTGGAGGAGAGGAAGTGAGCTGATCTGGACAGTTGGAGAGAACTTTCTCTGTGGGAAGCCCATCAAGAAGGTTAATCCGAGCTGATCTCTGATCCTGTACCATGTTCCTGTGACTCCTGACCCAGTACCCCAAGAAGAGAGCCAAATGAAGAAGACTTTACCAAAAGCCATTCACTATTAGAAGATTCCTCTAAATTCCCCTGGAGTCCTGAACTTAATATGGTAGCCAAGACAGCCAGAAAGTCAGGGCTTCATCTCAACTGACCCCAGGGGGTTAGGTCAGCAAAACCTGACCACCAGACTTTGGGAGAAGGGGTTCAGTCACTTTAGGGACTCCTTACTACCTCTTTCCTATCGCCAAATACCTGAATTCATCTGCCCTATCCTTTATTGTTGTTCCCTTAGAAATAAACTGTTTCACAAGAGCAAGAGACTGACTCCATAATATTTAGGAAGAAAGACTTGGAGTTAGGGGGAAGGAAGTTACATTCCTCTCCCCAGAGAGGGAGAAGTTGTCTGTGTCAAGCAAAATCATCCAAGTCTCTGAGGGAACATAAGTTAAGGATCTTGAAGGCAGTCAGAGTGGGGCTTGTCAGGGAGAGTTGAGAGGGAAGACAATCCATCCCCTCTATCTCTCTCTACTTGACTCAACTCCATCTTTACCTCACTCGGGACCTGACCCATCAGGGAGGGAAGACTCCATTCTCTCCCTGCCCTTATATTACAATATATAATTCATAATACATTAACTCTTTATATTACATTTTGCTACCCATTTATATATATGTGCATATAGATATAATATAAAGTATATTCACTTATTTTTAGAGGCACCTTGGTGGCTCAGTGGAATACTGGGAATCAAGTAGATATGAGTTCAACTACAGCCTTAGATACTTATTAGCTGTGTGACCGTAGGCAAGTCACTTAACTTCTGCTTGCCTTAATTCACTGGAGAAGGAAATGGGCAACTACTCCAGTATTTTTAACAAGAAAATCCCATGAACAGTACTGATGTGCCCATGGGGACATGATTGAACAACAACATATCCTTATTTTACTCTGTAAAAATAGACTATAATTGACATGGGAGAAATTTATCTAATATCTTTTCTCAGTTTCACTCATTTTTTGAAGGCATTTGGTAAGAGTGGATGCTATAAGAAGATGAGCCTCGAGCCTCCCCATCTGAGACCAATATGTGACCTCATAGATATCAACCTCAGTTCTTTGGCTTCCTTGGCATTTGTTTTCTTTTTAGGTGAAGAGATTGGAGGCCCATGACTTTATGAGTTTTGAGAGGTCAGTTGAATGTGCCTCCAGGAGTCTAGGAGTGAAATCCATGGTGTGTTTTACAACTAGTCCAGCACCAATAGACCTCTGGGACTCAGCCCAAGGATAGTTGAGATGAGGACTGATATGGTAACAATGCCACATTTGGTTATGTACTTGATGGGACTGATGCTATATAGAAAATGCATTAAGTCTGAGCCCACTCTCCTTAGATGCTAACGTAAGATGGGGAGAAATATATGCTCCAAAGTTTTTGGATGGAGAATAGCTAAACAACTTGTGGCATATGATTATGAAGGAATACTATTGCACCATAAGAAATGATGTGCAGGTTAATTTTTTAAAACCTTGGAAAGACTACATGAAATTATGAAGAGTGAAGTGAGTAGAGCCAAGAGAACCTTATGTACAGCAACAGAAATATCATTTGAAGAATGACTTGTGTATGGCCCCCTCCAGAGAAATATCTGATGAATCAAAATAAGCAGGACATAGTTTTATATATACATATATGTTTTTGTCAAATTATCCTTCTCTGATCAGGGGAGGAAAGGGAGGCAGAGAATTACCTGGGTATTTTTTTAAGCCTTTACATTCTGTCTTAAAATCAATACAGATGTTGAAGAAAAAAGAGAGGTAAGGAGTAGGCAATGGAGATTAAATGACTTTCCCAGTTCTGAGGAAGTGTCTGAGGCCAGATTTGACCCCAGGTCCTCTGAACTCCAGGTGTGACACTGAGCCACCTAGCAGCCCCTTACACTATCATTTCCAACTGTTTATGACCCCATGGACCATATTACATCAATACTGTTCAGAGGGTTTTCCTGGCAAATATATGGGAGTAGTTTGCCATTTCCTTCTCTAGTGAATTAAGGTAAACAAAAGTTAAACAACTTCTAGGGTCACACAGCAAGAAGTAACTAAGACTAGATTTGAACTCAGACCTTTCAGCCTCCTATATTTTAATGTAACATAAATAAACTTAAATTAAAAAAGATATGTTTATACTTTTGCTATTCCTATATTTTCAAAGTAAATATCCCTTTGTGAAAGGTAATTGATGCTAATGGATTAAATAGTACTGCATACTGTGGCAAATGAGATAGTGAATAAATTAGGGAGGTATGAAGGATTGCTTTGCCAGAAAAAAAAAGGGTCCAGTCAGGAATTAGTATAGTATTAGAGGGAAAGGAGAATAGTTTGGAGGCTGTTGTAATTGGTTTTGAGATAATAAGAGCCTGGATTTGTGTTGGAACAATGAAAGAAGGGAATGACTATGAAAGACATTGAAAAAGAAGAATTTCCAGAATTTTTGATGCCTTATGGAGAAAGTGGAGGAAAGAGGTAAAGGTGACCTGAGAGTTTTAACCCTGAATTTTTGGAAATGTTATGATATATAATGGTACAAAAACTGGAATGATAAGAAGAACTATTTTGGGGAGGATGGTTATTAATTTACTTGTAGTTTGAAGTCTGAGGAGGGCATTCAGGAGAAATACCCAGCAAACAATTAGAAATGTCAGACTTAAATATGAGAGAAAACTAAGTAAGAAGGTTGGAGCTATATAGGCATGGGAATAATTTTTATAGAGATACCCAAGAAAGAAGGGATATATAGGGAATAGAAAACTGACAACAGAGCTTTAGGGAAAGGATGACCAGATTTATGAAGTAAGAGGAAGAAGTCACTAAACGAAAAAGAAGTAGGAGCTCACTAGATGGGTTAGGGTTTTGTGGCATAAGACTGGCTAATAATTAATCTAAATTTCTTTTAGATCTATATTGAATATTTATTTGGAAGTATCACTGGTGTTCCTGCTACATGCTTTTATAACTCCTGAATTTTTACTTGTCCTAGTGCTTGGGAGATGGTAATTTATGAATACATACTCAAAATAGGACGGAGCTTCATAGAAAGGCAAAAATGACAAAATCTGAAGCGAGCACACTGGATTGAATGGATTCTATTTCAAGCATTTTCTCTTGACATTTAAAACTTTCCTTCTTTACATATATAAGCCAGGAACAATTGGTGACTGCTTGGTGAAGCCACCATGTTTGAGACACTATTGTGTCTTGTAAGTTAATAGTCATTAATGCTAGGGGTGTCTAGGTGGCTCAGAGGGTAGAGAGCCAGGTTCAAATCTAGCCCCCAGTTGCCCAGCTTTTTCTGCTCTTCTGCCCTGGAACCAATAATTAGTAAAATAGTCACTAATACTGAGAATAAGGGCTGGGACAAGATGGAAGCAGACCAAGATAGATTACTTATTATAAAGCCTTTGTTTTGGAGAGGGAAGACTGCTTAGGAACCTCAAAGCAACTCCATAGGAAGCCTTCCCCAGCCCCTACTACCCCTACTAATTCTAGTGCCTTCCTTTGTTAATTGTTTCTTCTTTCTTTTCCTTCCTTCCTTCTTTCCTTCCTTCCTTCCTTCCTTCCTTCCTTCCTTCCTTCCTTCCTTCCTTCCTTCCTTCCTTCTTCTTCTTTCTTTCTTTCTTTCTTTCTTTCTTTCTTTCTTTCTTTCTTTCTTTCTTTCTTTCTTTCTTTCTTTCTTTCTTTCTTTCTTTCTTTCTTTCTTTCTTTCTTTCTTTCTTTCTTTCTCCCTTCCTCCCTTCCTCCCTTCCTCCCTTCCTCCCTTCCTCCCTTCCTCCCTTCCTCCCTTCCTCCCTTCCTCCCTTCCTCCCTTCCTTCCTTCCTTCCTTCCTTCCTTCCTTCCTTCCTTCTTTCCTTCCTTCCTTCCTTCCTTTCTTGCTTTGTATATATCAGTTTGCATGTTATTTCCCCTGTTAGATCCTAAGCTCCTGAAGGTAGGTACTGAAGATCTTTTGCCTCTTCTTTTTGTATCTACAGTGCTTGGCACAGTCCCTGGAATATAGTAGACACTTGATAAATGTTTATTGATTAAGTAATTGGTTGGTTGCCACCTTCTTATAAATACTACTTGCTGTTGATGACAACTATTCTGAAGCTATTAATGCAGTAGGCTAGTGTCAAGGTCAGATATTTGAATGGCTGATGGGAGCTAAGTGGGATGAGACTGGCTGCTGCTGGGAATTCAGCTTGCCTTAAAGAAGGCAGTAGGTGGCAGAATGGATTGAGAGCCAGACCTAGAGATGGGAAGTTCTGGGTTCAAAGTTGGCCTCAGACACTTCCTAGCTGTGTGACCTTGGGCAAATATCTTAACTCTGTTGCCTGGTCCTTGCCCTTCTGTCTTAGAGTTGTTACTAAGACAGAAAGCAAGGGTTAAAAAAAATACAATATGTCAAGTGTTGGTGAGAAATATCACACAGGAAAAAGTAGAAATTTTTGAAAAAAAAATCTAGACTAAAGGAAAAACAATTCCTGTGAAGAATAAGAAATGTTTCAAAACTGAAATCTGGGAAGAGAGAATATTCCTAGAAGGGACTTCAGAGGCCGTCTTGCCAGAATCGTAGATTCAGCATTTAAGAGGATCTTAGAGTCAGTCTCGGCCAGCTCCCTCCATTTACAGAAGAGGAAACTGAAGTCATATAGATTAAGTGACTTGCCCAAAGTCCCAGAAGCAATATTTGAACTCAGGACCTTTGCCTCCAGAGTTTGTGATATCACTGCATCACACTGCCTTGTCAGTGTTCACCTTCTTTGTTCTTGTGTGTGTGTGTGTGTGTTTTATAATTCTGAATTTTGAATTAAATTTTATTCTTGATTTTACTATTTTTCCCACTAGGAAACTGAGTCTGAGAGTTTGTTAAGTGACTTGGCTGTAGGCCCATATGTAGTGACTTGGCAGGACATGAACTCAGGTCTTCTAAACTCTTATATCCAGCTTCATTATATGATATATATATCAGTTCATTGGGATACTTAACTGCCTTTCCACTGTTCTATTATCTGGCAAAGTGTGGGCCAGAATTTTTTTTTCCTTTTCATGAATTGTTCTGGGGAAACTACAATTCAGATTTCATTCCAGATCTCTTTCTATAGGCTGGATATTTTTAGATATTGAATGCTAACCCTTTTCTTAAGATAACAATGTCTGTTTTTGAATTCTTAATTCTTTGCATTATAAAATTACATATGAAATGGAATGCCATTGGTTCCTAAGACACTCAGAGCCAGATCTTTTACTCACCGTACATGTAAGGAGGCATTCCTGGATCAAGCTGCTTTTGTTTGAGCGTAGCTAAAGTGCCTTTCCATTGTAGTATCATAATATTTGGAAAGCTGCTAAGCTTCAGTGGTTGACATCTACCAAAGGAAAGTGTTATGGAGAGTTATGGAATTCCAGCAATTATTTTAGATCTTAGTTCCAAGATAAATTTCTTCCACGAGCATCACATGTTAAGAAATAACTTTTTATGATGGAAAAACAAATCAAGATCTGGACAAAACTGCCTATCACATTTGGGAAAATAAAGATGGTACCATATCTCCCCACTGCAAATGTTTTCATCGGTCTTGACCACATTTCAGGAACACTGGTTTGATGTGCTCCTTCCAAATATGATAGCAAAGAAAAGGAAGGCAAGCTGACAGAGCCCATCAGAGGAAGATTACTGGGGGAAGGAGAGAAGGAGATACACTTGTTCCTGTCCTTCTGGCAGGTGGAAAAAAAAGAAGAAAGAGGGATGTTTCTTGGGCCCAGAGAGTTGGATTGGCTTATGTGGATGGTGGGAATGGAGCATTTAAAATATTTCATGTAAAAAACTGGACTTGCATAGACCCAAGCGGTTTCCTTAATACATAGATTTTTTTTTTTTTGTTAAGCTGCGTAGGGAGTGTTGATGGGTCTACTCTGGTTAGTGAAAGAGGAAAATTATTTATTTATTTATTTTTATTTAGAATATTTTTCCATGGTTCCATGATTCACGATTCTTCCACAACCTCCCCCACTCTTCCCTTCCCCCCTCCCGAAGTTGACAAGCAGTTTCACTGACTTGTACACATATCATTGTTCAAAACCTAGTTCCATGTTATTCATACTTGCAGTAGAGTGATCTTTTAACATCAAAACCCTAATCATATCCCTATTGAACCACATTATTGATCATGTTTTTCTTCTGCATTTCTGTTTCCACAGTTCTTTCTCTGGATGTGGATAGCATTCTTCCACATAAGTGAGAGGGGAAAATTATTAAGAGTTTGCTAAATGACTTAAAGTATTCAAAATTACTGTTAATTTTTTAAGTTACCAAAGTAAATATTTTAAAAGCATTAGATCTCATTCAATGAATATGTTCTAGTTTTAAGGCAAAAACTGGATTTGATGGTTCAGGAAAAAGTAAAGGGTTGATGCATTTTACCAGCCCTTTATCTTTAGCTGAGCTGGTACATTTTATAAGGTCTTTACCAGCTGGCAAAATAAACCAACTCCCTCCTAAACTGTCAGGATTTATAATGGAATCTTCCTGTCTCAGTGGATCAGTTATTGGAAGGTCTGGCCGTGATAAATTAGCCTAGTTGAAGGTACCCACTAAGCCATCTAACTTTTTTCAGCAGTGGACCTGTTTTGAGTTTTACCTTCCTGAGACAAAGCTGGGTGGCCTTTCTAACTCCTATTACCTGGTAACTAGAAGGGATGGGGATAGGAGGAAAGGATTAAAGTGAAATTAGGCAGCTTGAGGGGTAGGGGATGAGTGAGGGGATACTATTGCTTCTACTGGCTGGTCTCTTGTACTTTCTGCTCTATACGTAGGCTTAGGCTGATCTGGTTAGAACCACATCTGAGTAGGATCCATAGTACTGAATAAATACACTCTCATCTTGCTTGGAGAGAATAGTTTGGGGTTGATAGAGAAATTGTGGCGGTCAGAGACATACTACATTGAGCCAGTATTAGGAACTAAGCAACAGGATAAATAGCCCTGACAAAATTAGAAGCAGAAAGTGATATCAGAGAAACTAATCTGGAAATTTGTGATAAGGTCCTAAAGTAAGCATTAGAAGGGAGTGCTGTCCAGGTTTGGGGTTGCAAGGTTTCAGTGCCAGGGAATGAAATAGATGAGGAGTTAAGCTAGAGGACAAGGGGGTTCATTCTGTGGTAGCCAAATGTCCTCCCTGGTATATGTGAACTTTAAACCTGCCCTATACCCTTAATCAAATTCTCTTGAGCTGGAGAGCTTTAATATTCATGGTAGACATGGGGCTTTAGACTTCGAGAACATTAGTGAGGGAGGAGGACCATCCATGAGTTTACCTCTCATCATAGAGCAGGATGTGACAATAATAATTTTTACCCATCCATACCTAAGCCAACCAATCCCCATAGCCCAAATGTTCCTGTCCCTAAAACTGAATTTACACACAATCAGGAATTATAGATAATAATTTATAATTCCTTGTTACAATGTGATACACCTATCTCTCTCTCTCTCTCTATTTCTCTCTCTCTCTCTCTCTCTCTCGCTCGCTCTCGCTCTCACTCTGTGTGTTTGTGTGTGTGTGTCTCTCTGTCTCTGTCTCTCTTTCTCTCTGGATATGTTAAAAAATACAGGGGAGACTATATACACACACATATATAAAACAAGTATTTATGTCTGGCAAATATATATGGATATATATAAAATATCTTCAATGGATTTACATTTGGATAATCCATTTCCCTAATAATATTTGTGTGTCTACATGTATAGGTTTGCACACATGTGTGTATCAGGAATGTATATTTACACACATATACATGTTACACAAACACACCCACACAGATAGGGACTAGACCTCTGATTTCATTGATAGAGGGAACTTCCAAGCAGGAACTTTCTTTACCAAAGCAGACCAATAGCTCTGCCATTTATAGTCTGAGAAAGCTGCCCAGAACACTGAAGATTAAGTGACTCGTGCAGGTCTTGCAGCTGGCATGTGTCATAGGCAGGATGTGAGCCAAGGTCTTACTTACTGATGGAGGCTAGCTCTCCAGGCTTTGCTGCCTCTTTACAAAATAAATCTATACAAGGTCATTTTTTTTTGAGGGTGGGAGTAGCTGAGGGATCAGGAAAGGTTCCATGTAGAAGATCGTGCCTGAGCTGAGTTTTCTGCAGGTGAGGAGGGTTTGAATTCCAAGTATGGGTGAGGGTTAGGGCAAAACCACAGAACCAGGTGTAGGAGTGACAGGGAGTGTCAGACCTGCCATTGGAAAACATATTTCTTCTGACCTAAAGTGAGTATTCTTTACTCTATGCCTGCCGGTGATAGTACCATTTACACAGTACAGTAAATTACTTCTTTTTATTACAAGTTGCTTTAAACCTTCAAATCTAAGGCACATTACTTATTGCCCCATTTTGCTTTAAGTCTGTCCTTCAGTTTATAGGACTTTGATTAACTATTAAAGGCTGATTTTAAAAGTAAATTATTGAGGCAGCTCCTTAGCTCAGTAGATAGTCAGGCCTTGAGAAAGAGATCCTGGTTTAAATTTGGCCTCAGACATTTCCTAGCTGTATGACCCTGGAAAAGCCACTTCACTCGCCTATAACTTACTGCTCTTCTGCCTTGGAATTGATGTATAGTATTGATTCGAAGACAGAAGAAACGGGTTTAAAGAATTAATCATTACCTACTCTAACAAAGAACAAATACCACCCCCAAAACAAGTAAAAGGCAACCAAGATACTTTCTGCTGGTGTTATAGAATATGTACCTTCCTTTTCGGATTTTGCCTTCCCCTTTATGATCCTTCTTTCTTAGACACACACACACACACACACACACACACACACACACACACACACACACACACTCTATAGCCTAGCTCTAATAATGGGATCCATGAACCCTCTACTTTATCTTGACTTTTTCCACTGTAATGGGAGACTGACCAAGGAGGGCCCAGTTATTTGGGAAAGCTCAGCTCTGTCCTTCCTGGTGGATTATGAAAAGCATAGACAATGTTCCAATCAATCCAATATGTGGAACTTTGGGACCAGTTTTGGCCATGATACCTCAAGGTTAGTACTCTGTGATGAAAAGTCTTCTAGTCAGCTAAGGAGTCATAAAGACAGATGACTCAGAAGAGGTGAGCCAGACCTGAATGTCCATCCAAAAAATGAATAGAGTATCAGGCCTAGAATAAGGAAGACTCATCTTCCAGGAGTTCAAATCTGGCCTCAGATACTTATTAAATGTGTGGCCCTGGGAAAATCATGCAACCTGATTTATTTCAGTTTCCCTCATCTGTAAAATGAGCTGGAGAAGGAGATGTGAAATCCTCCTGTATCTAGAAAATCCCAAGTGCGGGCACAAAGAGCTGGAGGTGATTGAACAATAAAAAGCACTTCTCAGACTTTTGGGTCTTGGGATCCTTTTTATACTTGGGGTCCCAGGACCATACTTTGAGAAACAATGACCTAGAAAATCCCTCACTCAATTCCTCTGACAGATTTCTTCCTCAGTGCAGAAGAATTGCATTGAGCCGCTGGGCAGGGTTTGTGTGTGAGGAGGCAGAGAGATTCTAGGAGAATCAGGCCAGTCAACTGGAACTCTTTACTGTGATATGGCCCCTTTAACTGTACCACGGCAACTTGAGAGTAGATTTCTCTGACACTGAATACTTTTCTTCTAGGATCTCTGCTTGTGATCCCTTTGCTAGGCTGCCTACTCTTATCCTTCCTCCTCCCATCACCCTCTTCCCTATGTTAATCATCTGTCTACCAATTTCTACACCTCTTAATTGCTTTGGCCTTCCCATTACTCTGATTGTTCACCCACTGGTTTTAGTATCTCTAAGTACCCACCACAGTAATCTTTCCACGTTATCAGTACGGGACCACGTCCATGCCTTCTTTTTGACTTTGTGTGGCAGAGCAAATTGTCCTTAATTTACAGGTCTAAAATGTCACTGGGGCCTGACAGAGGAGTTTAGCTCTTGAAAATAATCAGATTGAACAGAGTAGATTGCTCTCCTATAGCTGATGGTTGACATTAAGGAACCCCTCGCCTCCCCATAAAAAAGCCAAGAGATCATGTAAGAATAGGCCTGTTATAATAAACAACTATCATTCAGTTCTAGAAAGTAGGTGTTGGTTGATTTTAATAAAAGTGGCCCATCTCACTTGGATATCCTTAAAGTGCTTATTTTCTTTAGCCTTTACACTTTAAAAATTTTGGTTGTTATTTTTGGGTTCCGATCTTCAACAGGTTGGTACTCACAACTTTTCTAAAGATTTGTAGAATTAGCCCCGAGGGGCATGACTTTCTTGGAAAAATCTGGGGCAAGTAATCCTTCTAAGAAAAGAGCATGGGTGGAGTTAAGGGGAAAAATGTTAATGCAGTCATACTTTGAAACTGATACTTTGGTATTACAGCTAAAGGGTGGTCTAAAGGACTTGAAAAAGTTGATTTGGCTCTTTAATGAAGAGAGCTGAGGAAGATGTCCCAGAGATGTTAAATGGGAGGAGGTGGGAAGTAAAACTAATATTACCTTTCCATCTCTTCCTAGGGGTCTTATTGGTTCTAGCTCAGTCAGGTCTAGGTCTAAGGGGCCTGAGCTAGTGAGCTCAAACTAACTGAAACTATAGTAACAGAAAATCCATTGGTGGGGAGGAAGGATAGAGAAGATAGTTTTTCTATCAGTTCAGTTATGTAGGGAGGGAGTAGCCCACTCTTTTCCCAGGACTCCTCTCTTCCTTAGTCCCAATACCAGCTTTTATAATGGTAAGTGCTTTAAAAAAAATTGGAGAGAGGGGAAATATGGAGGGGAAGGAACCCCATGAGAAAATTATCATGGCAATAGGACTCTGGAGGTGATACAGGGGTTTATAATTAGAATCTGCTCCCCAGGACTTTAATTCCCAGCATCCCATTTTCCTTCTCACCTTAAGTTCTTACATTTTGGAGATAAAGTTTGTGTGACCCCACCCCTCACTCTATTTTCCCATGAATGTAGTCAGGGAAATTTTTCTTTACTCAGGCTTTCACTTTTATCCTTTTATTTCTTCTACTTCAAGTGATTATTAATAAATCCTATAAATATAATACTTGGGTTATTAGATATTAATTTAAATCTCACATTGGATAGGGGTAATTATGCCTACACCACAGGAGCAGAAGACCACAAGAGAGGGACAAAATTTGACATAGGGAGGAAGTGGCTAAAAGTCCTCTTTGTTCTAGTCATGGCACTGTAAAGCTAGGATGCTCTATGGTCAGCAAACATTATTTTGGGTCTTTATCAGCTATGATGTGCTCTTATAATATCATAACAATAGGGCAGCAAAACCAGAGAACTATAAAATAACAATGTTGTAAAGACAATTTCCAGAGCACCAATGATGAAACATGTGATCTATGATGGAAAGGTGATTGATGGATATAGGGTGCAGAGTTTTGTACTGAGATATTGTTTGTCTTTTCTTTTGAAGGGGATCAATCACATCATGAGGAGGATTTTGTAACTCATATAGGAATTGGATTTAAGTGAGGCAGAGTTGCACAAACTCGTCAACTCCACTCTCTCTTCCAGAATCATAGAAGTCTAGTGGCAAGACAAAAGTCAGGACAACTGGAGATGGCCCAGTGCAATGGATAGCATTGGTATCTTTGATGTCTAACCTAGTTCAAGGTCCTCCTAGTTCCCACTTTACCTGCCTTCATGGCCATTGGAACAAATTGTTCTCATCTGCCCGTTTCACTGGGAGATGTTTTCATGTGCTTGTATTATCCAACTCACTGCAAGGTTTGAGGTTTGTCAGATACCCTCAACCTGGTTTAATCCATTTGCCAAGATGGCTTTTTCTTGATTTTCTGGGGTTCTCTAAGTATACCATCATATCATCTTCAAAGAGTGATAGCTTGGCCTACTTTAATCCCTTCAATTGCTTTTTCTTTTCTAATTGCTACTGCTAGTGTTTCTAGTACAATGTTAAATAACAGAGGTGATAATGGGCATCCTTGTTTCACTCCTGACCTTATTGGGAAGGCTTCTAGTGTATCCCCATTGCAGATGATGTTTGCTGATGGTTTTAGATATATACTGTTTATTATTTTTAGGAAAGGAGCTTCTATTCCTATGCTTTCTAGTGTTTTTAATAGGAATGAGTGTTGTATTTTGTCAGTCTTTTTCTGCACCTATTGAGAAAATCATGCAATTTCTGTTGGTTTGATTATTGATATGGTCAAATATATGGATGGTTTTCCTAATATTAAACCATCCTTGCATCCCTGGTATAAATTCCACCTAATAATAGTGAATAATTCTTGTGATCACTTGCTGCAGTCTTTTTGCTAGTATTCCATTTAAAAATTTTGCATCTATATTCATTAAAGAGATTAGTCTGTAGTTTTCTTTTTTGGTTTTTGGTCTTCCTGGCTTTGGAATCAGTGCTGTAGTTATCTCATAGGAGGGATTTGATAAAACTCCTTCTTTGCTTATTTTGTCACATAATTTGTATCCAATGTTTGGTAGAATTCACTTGTGCATCCCCTAAGATAGCTTTTTGCCAAGGTAGGTGTTGTCATTGTCCATGTTTCAGCTTCTTTGAACCATAGATGAGAGGTGGAGGAGGAACCTCCTAAAAAGCTCAGGAAGCCCTCACATCAGTGGTGCTAGTCCTCACTGAATACTTTATACACTCCTGTATATAACTGAGGCATAGAACTCAGGCTGAAGAAAAGTAATTCTTTCTTCAATTTGGTTTTAGAATAAGTTCCTAAGAGAACTATAGCTTTCCTTATTGTAGTTCACAAGGCTGCATTATTGCCTATTCTGGGACTGGATTGAGGAAACTGAGGTTTTCATTCCATCTATATTATAGACTTTGGTTAATAATGAAAATCAATGTTTCTAGTTTTGCTCTGAGTTTTAATACGCCCATCTCATGATTCTATGATGAAAGAAAGAGCAATATAAATATTATAGCAATGAAATATACTTCATGTTTCCTATATTTGCTTTATATTGTGCAATTTTTATAAGCAGATGGATCTTCCCAATTATGTTTTGCTTAAATTTTCAAAGTTAGTTTGCACTGCCTGAGCATATAATTATTACTGATAGGGAAGAGATGTAGTCTAGAATAAGTGTGCTAGACAGCAAGGAGGATTCAATAGTAAATTAATTCCAGCAGCTATTTGTTAAGTTTTTATTTTGCATCTTACCCTACCTGCTTCATCTCTAAAAAATATGCACACACACACACACACACACACACACACACAATCACACACACACATGGAACCTGAAGGCTTCCCCAAGTTTGAGATATGATTTTTGCAATTAACCACTGAAACTCATAGCCAATGAACCCCATCAGTGTTTTTTTTCTTTTAAACTAGTCAACCACTAGTTCAAAGCAAAAGGTATTTAATGAATACTTAAGCAAAATAAATGGCCAGAAAAGTTTCCTCTATATACACAGGGATATACTATTCCACACTTTACCATATGTACAAGTGTGGACAGGGAAACTATATGCTGGAGGTATCCATGTAGCCATGACAATTTTAATTCCTAAGGAGGCATCCCTACTAGAAAACTGTTTCTAACATTGTTGCTGCTTTCTCTCAGAACAGACATTCTTAGAAAGAAGTCTTGTATCTAAAATATACAGAGAACTTTGTCAAATATAGAACAACATGAGCCATTCCCCAAATGATAAATGGTTAAAATATGTAAACAGAAATTTTTTGGATGAAGAAATCAAAGCTATAGATAACCATATGGAAAAATGCTCTTGCAAATCAAAATGACAGATATCATCTCACACTTATTAGATTGACTAAAATGATAAAAGAACAAAATGCAAGTGTTGATGAGGATGAATAAAAATAGGGACATGCATACATTGTTGGCAGAACCATGAACTGATTCAACCATTTTGGAGTCCAATGTGTTATAAATCAGAGTTATAAAACTATATATATATACCTTTTGATCCAGAAATGCCACTATTAGTTTTATTTCCTAAGGTGATCAGGTTAAAGGGAAAAGAACCTTTATGTTCTAATTTATAGTGACTCTCTCTGTGGTAGCAAAGAACTAGAAATTGAAGGGGTGCTCTTCAATTGGGTTGTGGCATATAGTTGTGATGAAACACTACTGTGCTATAAGAAATGATGAACAACTTAATTTTGGTAAAACATGGAAAGACCTACATGAAATTATATAGAGTGAAATGAACAGGACAAGAGAACATAATATTTAGAAATAGAAATACTATTTGAAGAATGTCTTATATATGTCCACCTCCAAGAAAGAATTGATAAATAGAAATAAGTAAGACAGTTTTATATATACATAAATCTTTTTGTCAAATGATGCTTTCTCTGTTGGGAAGAATTGTGGAAGGGAGGGAGTTAATGGAATATTTTAATGTAATAAAATAATTAATTAAAAAATAAAGGTCATATTGCCCTCCCCCCCAAGAAGTCAACATTTTTTAGGTTATAAGGTACCTTCTATTTTGAATTGGATCCTCTGTGGATCTATTTATTCTATCATGATGCTTTCTGCTGTCATCTTTGTTACTGCTTAGTTGTTTTAGTGATATCTGACTCTTAGTGATCTCATATGTTTTTTTTTTATTTTGACAAAGTAAATGGAATGGTTTATCATTTCCTTCTCTAGTTCATTTTACAGATGAGGACACCAAAGCAAACAGGGTTAAGTGACTTGCTCAGGATCATAGTTAGTAAGTGTTAGACCACATTTGAACACTGGAATACAAGACTTCCTGACTACAGGCCTGGCACTCTATGCCCAATGGCACCACCAAGCTGCTCCTGTGCTTTCATCTCCCAATCTTCAATTACAGTAGAATCTTTCCCCTCTATCAGTTTTTTTTTTCAGATCATAACCCTAAAAGCTATGCCAGTTCTTTTGTGATTTCAGACAATCTCATCAGGTTAGCTAAAGAAGCCCTTAGATACTTAGACTGATTTTGAATTCAGCTTTTCTGGAATTAAGGTCAGGAAATTAGAAATCCCTTCATTCTCCTTGGTCCCCCATCATGGGGGCTAGACAAAAGGCTCTTTTGGGTTGTGACCAGGACCTGAATGGTAGCTAAGGCCATGCCAGGAGCATCCTTGCTAGAATCTGTCATGAAGTAATGAATTCCTTGTCCCTGGAGTTAAGTAAGTAAAGTCTGGATGAGCTGTCCTCTGAGATTCATGCTTTCGGTAGGGTTTGGATTTAAACACCTCTGAAATATTCCATTTACCTCAGGATCTTTTTTTGGCTGTAGACAGCAGGATGCTTGGCAGGCAGTTTTAAATCGACAGTTTTGCTCAATAGGGAGATTTAATAAGAATTAGCAAGCACATGGACTTCAGGGGAACTTTCTAGCCCAGTACAAACATACAAAACCAACTTCTACAAATTGAGATTGTAATTCTTAACAGTATCCTTAGAATGATAGGTAAGACATAAAAGCCTTCCTGAAAAGAAGGTAGGAATGTTTTACTAACCCATACTTGTTCTGAGTTCAGCAGGGATTCCCATACAGCCTCTGGGTACTAGCTAAGAAGAGGTAGGAGAGACTTCATTGCCCCTTGTTGCTCTTTCAGAAAGAGAGACCAGAAATAGTTCAGGAGACCTTAAATTCTGCCTTCTAATTCTGGTCTACTCAATTTAGTGTGAAAATTTAAATCTCTTTTGTCCTCCTCCACTCTCACCCTACTTGTCTCACCTTGAGGATAAGAGACCACAAAATATTTTTTCTTATTCCAAAAAATCTGAGGGTAACTGGGAATGCCATTGACTCCCTACCCTGCCCCTTTTAAGGGAAAACCCAATTTTGATTCAAAAAAGCTTACCCCTCTTAGTTATAGAACACCAGAGTTCTTAATCTATTTACAGGACTCCTTGAGATCCACTTTTTCTGAGATATTTTGGAGGCTGGAGATGAGTAGAAGGCAGATGGGTTACTATTCCTCCCACAACTATTTCTCTCTCCAGCTGAATTCACTTGTTATCAGTTAATCACAAGACTTCAAGAATGCTAAGCAGACACTCTCCTAATATGACTTCAAAAATTTTTTCTGTCATTGATGAGGACACTTTTCCTGAAAAAAAAAATTTAATTGTCACATACCTGAAATCCCATTTTAAAAAACTCCTGTGACTCCTTATCTTCTCCAAGATCAAATATAGAGTCCTTTGCCATTCAAAGCTCTTCATAACTTCTCACCCCTACTTTCTAGTCTTTTCATACCTTAAAACCCTTAATAAAATATTCTTTTAACTACTAACACTGATCCCTTTGCTGTCCCCTAAGCAAGACGCTCCATTTCTTAACTCAAGGCATTTACACTGACGGCCCCCCCCTCCCCCATGCTTGCAATTCTCCTCCTCCTCATATTCATCTCTTAGCTTCCCTGGACTTTCTTCAAGTCGGAGCTAAAATCTTACCTTCTATAGGAAACCCGACCTAATCTCCCTTAATTCTAGTGCTTTCTCTCTGAAACTAACCCCAATTTATCCTGGGTACATCTTGTTTGTATTTAGTTGTTTGCATTTTGCCATCCTCATTAGATTGTTGTTGTTGTTTTTTATACTCTTACCTTTCATCTTAGAATCAATACTGTGTATTGGTTCCAAGGCGGAAGAGTGATAAGGGCTGGGTAAATGGGGTTCAGTGACTTGCCCAGGGTCACACAGCTAGAAAGTATCTGAGGTCACATTTGAACCCAGGACCTCTTGTCTCCAGACTTGGTCCACAATCCCCCATTAGATTGTGAACTCCTCAAAGGCAGAGACCATTTTTTTTGCCTCTTTCTGTATTTCCAGGGCTTAGCACAGTGCCTGTCATATAATGGACACTTAATAAATGTTTATTGACTGATTGATTGATCACACTGGCAATTTCCCAAGCCTGGAATTATCTTCTTCCTCATCTCTGATTTGGCTTCTCTGATCTCCAACAAGACTCAGCATAAATCTTCCTTTCTCTAATGACCTTTTGTAGTTTCCCCTTTCTCATTCCTCCAACTGCTAATGCATCTTTTTTTCCATTTATACTCTATTTATCTTGTTTTTATATAGTTGTTTACCTGTTGTTCTCCCATTCAAACGTGAACTCCTTGAGAAGAGAGATCATGCCTGTGCCTCTCTTTCTATCCCAGGTGTTTAATAAATATTTATTGACTGTAAAGAAAGGGAAAAGATATGTCCCTTTTAAGAAAAGTATCTAGTGAGAATCCATTTTCAAAATGCTGCTGCATATCATGAACAATTATTGTGAAGGAGAAGGAAATTTAGTATCCTAAGTAACTGATTTGAGAATGAGAAGTCAACCGTTTAGTCATCCATGTAACCAGATATTCATTAGAAGGGAAGGTCATGGGAAAATGCAACTCTCAGGTAAGGTACCCCATAAATCTTGACTTTTTTTCTGTTCATATATTAGAGAGGAAAGAAGTAGAAAACAATCCAGTTCTCCTTTGGGTACCATAAGCAGCTAGGGGAATGGTGGATATAGAGAGCTGGGTCTGGAGTAAAAAAGACCTATGTTCAAATCCAGCCTCAAATAATTATTGACTGCATGATCCTGGCTGGGTCATTTCTTTCTGTTTGCTTGAGTTTCCTCAACTGTAAAATAGAGAAGAGGTAAAAGTGCTTAGCCTTACATATAGTAAGTATTACATAAATCCTTATTCTCATTGGATTGATTGGATAGAATAAGAGAAACAAAACTGCAACAAAGACTTATTAAGAGAGAATCTGTAGCTTTAGCCCAGGTCCTTAGACACATCATTAAAGGGCTCCATTAATGCTTCTTAAAACCTTTTGATCCCTCTCTGTAATAAGACAAGCAACTTGTAGAGAGCCAGAATTTTCTCAAAGTTAAAGGCTTTCCTAAGTGCAGTGAAGTAAGGAAAAGTAAAGAAGAATAATTGAGTACTTGGATGTTTCTTTTTTGCTTTAGCAATGGCAAAATTCTTGGGAAATCACTTTATCTCTCTAGATCTCACTTTTCTCATCTCTACTATTATTATTAAAACTCTTACCTTCTGTCTGAGTAACAACTCTTAAGGCAAAAGGATAAGAGCTAGGCAAACAGGGTTAAATGACTCACCCAGGGTCACACAGTTAAGTGTCTCAGGTTAGATTTGAACCCAGCTCCTCCTAATTCAAGACTTGGCTTTCTATCTACTGTGCTAACTAACTTCCCCCCTCATCTCTATTATTATTATTGCAATTGCTAATAATATACACAATAGAAGGTCTTTAAAAGATGTCATCTGAATCCTACAATTCTGCATGTGTATTATCCCCATTTTACAGATGAGAAAGGGAAGGTTCAGAGAGGTTGTCAAGTGAGTCAACTAGCATTTTTAAAACATCTGCTATGTGTCAAGCATTGTGCTAAAAGAGAGGCAAAATATAGTCTCTGTTTTCCAGATGTTCACAGCCTAATGAAGTGATTTGCCTGTGACCATGTAGCTAGAATTCAGAGGCAAGATTTAAACTCAGTTCTTCCTATGTCTAACTTTCTGTAGGGATAGAGATTAGGCCTGTGTTGTCCTTGATATAGAGAACAATGGAAAAAGGAAACTCCATCTATGAGAGAGGCCAGCACCTTGTCTGCAACTTAGAGCCTTAGGGAACTGTTTAGGATATTGAGAGGCAAAGCGATTTCCATATAGTATGTGTCAGAGTTAGGAGTTGAACCCAGGTCTTCTTAGCTTCCTGGCTCTCTCTCTAGCTCACTTCAACTCAGCTGACAAATTGCTTTTCCTCATGCATAGGTCTGACTATGGCAACCCCCAAACCTCCAATTACATTCAGTATACTTCATGGCTCCTTCTTACCTCTAGAATCAAATATAAAGCCCTATATTGGACCTTTAAAGACCTTAATGATCTGGCCCTTTCCCATCTGTCCAGTCTTTTACACCTTATTTTTCTCCAAATACTCTATAATCTAGTGACACCAGACTCCATATGGTTTCTTGAATATAACACTCCATCTCCTGGCTCATTAGTACCAGCATCAATATGGTGGAAGGGATCTAAATTGTAGACTTCATGCTTGGGAAGAGCTAACCAGCTTCTAGAGGGTGTGCCTTGAACATTCAGCCCTTTTTAGTGACCACAAATGGCATGCATGCTAATTTAGCTTTCAGTTTTCTTCTTTCCCTCACAGGGCAGGATTTGCCCAGGAAAAATCAATAAACAGAAATCTGAAGGGAAAAAAATGGCATTTCCCTACCTCATGAATGGTGTTCTTACCTTCCCTCATCAGTCAACTTGGGGATTGGGTTTTTTCTTCTAAAATTTGTATTTTTCTTTGCTGTTGGATGGAAAAGGCCAAATAATTTTTTTCATAATATGTGCTCACTAGACATGCAAAATGCCATGAAAGTACTCAAATGATTCAAGGTAACCAAATACTGAAACAAGTTCTTCTAAGAATTATTTGATGGCTCTTTCCCTCTCATTTGTTTAGGCTAAACATACCTCCAAAGGAAAGGAAAATGGCTTTGAACCTTCTCTACCTTAGAGTGTCTCTTTAATGTGTGCTTGCTTTTGCGAGTTCTATATGGAATCAATTTTGTTTATACATTAAGATTGAATCCTAGATCTCAAAAAGCTCACAAATGATCTCTTGGTTGACAATTCCAATCATTTCTTCTCAGTCTTTACCCTCCTTGAACTTTCTATGGAGACTACTAGTGTAACCATCAGGTCATCAGCGGGTTACTGGTTTCACACACAAACTACTCCTTGAAGAGAAAAAGTACCCCTTCCCTGAGCATTTGCCACTGATACTGACCTCCTTTTTCTTAAAACTGTATTCATGGGAGTAACTAGGTGGCTTAGAGGATAGAGTACTAGGCCTAGAGATGGGAGGTCCTGGGTCCAAATCTGACCTCAGACACTACTGGGTGATTCTGGGTAAGTCATTTAACTCCCATTGCCTAACCCTTACTGCTCTTCTATCTTAGAACCAGTACCCTATTCACCTTCAGCCTCCATAGCTTGCCACTGTCCCCATACTGTTCCTGCTCCTCTCATCAGTCCATCACTGTCCCCTCTTCTTCCTTCTATCCCTTAAAAAGAAAGAAAGAAAATCAATAGAAAAAGTAAGCTAGAGCAACTATTCTGTAGTTGCTCAAGCTGAAAAGAACCAGTAAATGAAACCAAATCTCAATGATCCATATGTTAGGGACATCGTAGTTAAAGGAAATCCAAGGAAAATCTTTTCAAAATGGGGGCTCTTAAAATGTTTTTATAATTGAATGATTCAATTGAATTGATTGATTGAACTTCTGGCACAAGGGGATGAGGGAAGGGAAGAAAGAGTAGAGAAAGATAAGCAGAAAGATAAATCTGTGGTAAACAAGAGCTCTCAAAGGCACATCTACTTTGCTATTACTGGCCATTTTCATTCATTTCCTTTACTAAGGGACAAATTATCCAAGAGATTTACTTTGTTTTCCCTCCTTCACCATCTTTTGGTTTTGTCTGCATTCATATTAGCTCCAAAGAAAACATAGCCTGGTCAAGACGCCTTCTCCTCCAACTGTCAAGGCATAGTCCCAGGGTAGCAAGACAATTGAGTTCTTTTCCCCTTAAAGGAAAAAAACATTTTTTACCCCACATCTCCCCCCCCTCCCCTTACATCTATTGTAGAGCTGATAATCCTCTGTTACAGGGAGGCTCTTCTTTCTATTTCTATTGACTGATCATCTCTTTTCTAGAGTTGTTCTGCTATAGGCACTATAATCATATCAATTCTATCATTGCTTTGAGGGAGAAAAACCAGGTTAAGTAGCTAGCTATTGTATATGGATCAATTTGCCAAAATCAGAACTCCTTCCCTGGCAATCATTCCCCTGGATATGTTGTCTCCTCCTATTAGAAGGTAAGCCCCATAAATTTAAAAATCTGTATCCCTAGACATTAGTTCCTGGCATACAGTTAAATACTTAATGCTTTTTATTCCTATACTCTATTTGTTGTTCAGTCTTTTTTTCAGTTGTACTTGACTGTTAGGGGTTCCATTTGGGTTTTTCTAGGCAAAGATACTTAAGTGGTTTGTCATTTCTTTCTCCAAACCATTTTATTTGAAACTGAAACTGAGGCAGAGTTAATTGGTTTGTCCAGGGTCACACAGATAGTAAGTGTCAGAATCTGGATTTGAACTCATGAAGATGAGTTTTCCCAACTCTGGGCTTACTCTAATACCAGAACTTGACAGATGGAAAAACACTCCCAGGAGACAGAGTGGTCCAATGAAAAGGCATTGGATTTTGGGGTATAATGAGTAAGACCAAGGTGGTAGCAATGTGAAAAGAAAGGAACGAGAGAAAGAAAGAAAGAAAGAAAGAAAGAAAGAAAGAAAGAAAGAAAGAAAGAAAGAAAGAAAGAAAGAAAGAAAGGAAGGAAGGAAGGAAGGAAGGAAGGAAGGAAGGAAGGAAGGAAGGAAGGAAGGAAGAAAGAAAGAAAGAAAGAAAGAAAGGAACAAGAGAAAGAAAGAAAGAAGGAAAGAAAGAAAGAAAGAAAGAAAGAAAGAAAGAAAGAAAGAAAGAAAGAAAGAAAGAAAGAAAGAAAGAAAGGAACAAGAGAAAGAAAGAAAGAAGGAAAGAAAGAAAGAAGGAAAGAAAGAAAGAAAGAAAGAAAGAAAGAAAGAAAGAAAGAAAGAAAGAAAGAAAGAAAGGAAGGAAGGAAGGAAGGAAGGAAGAAAGAAAGAAAGAAAGAAAGAAAGAAAGAAAGAAAGAAAGAAAGAAAGAAAGGAAGGAAGGAAGGAAGGAAGAAAGAAAGAAAGAAAGAAAGAAAGAAAGAAAGAAAGAAAGAAAGAAAGAAAGAAAGGAAGGAAGGAAGGAAGGAAGAAAAGGAAGGAAAGAAACAAAGGAAGGAAGGAAGGAAGGAAGGAAAGAAGGAAGGAAAAAAAGGAAAGAAAGAAATTTGAATTCATCCTCAGTTTCAGCTATTCAGCTATTGCCAATTAAAGCTCCTCATCTTCATCAAGGGGTAAATGGATCAGAGAACCATTAAATATCTACGAGGGCCCAAAATTTCCTCAAGATGTTTCCATTATATGATATAATGACTCTTCCTGAACTAGATTTTCTAGTTTCTTCTTTGTGGAGTAATTTATTAGCAATATTTTGTACTTGCTTCTAAAAACTGATCTCACTGGTCAGTCCTTTGTTGCACCATTATTCCATAGCTTCAGATAATAGAACCCTAGACTTAGAGCTGAAAAGGAGCTTAGTGAGGATCTAACCTGACTTCCTCATTTTATAAATGAGAAAACTAAGATTCTGAAAGGCTAAATGATTAGCCCATGATCACAAGTTGACAGAGACAATAATAGATCCAAAGTCTTCACACTCTTGTGAGTCCAAATAGACAACGTGGTGGTAAAGAGTCGGTGGAAAGATGACAACACCCATAACACAATTTTACAGGTTTCAAGATTTGCCAAGCCTTCTACATACATTATCAATCCATCATTATTTATTAAGTACCTACTCTGTATCTGGGTAGTTAGTTGGCAAAATTGATAGCAAGGTAGGTCTGGAGTCAGGAAGACTTGAGTTCAAGTTCATCCTTTGACATCTACTAGCTACATGACCCTGGACAAGTCACTTAATCCTGATTTCCTCAGTTTCCATATCTGTAGAATGAGCTGGAGATGGGAATGGCAAATTATTCTAGTAGCTTTGCCAAGGAAATTCCAAATGGGATCTCAAAGAGTTAGATGTGACTGAACAACAAAGATATGGAGGGTGAAGGAGTCATGGATGATTCTAAGGTTATAAATATGGTTGAATAGAAAAGGAGTGGGTTATGTTTGAGACAAAGATAATGAGTTCCTACTTGAGTTTCACAAAAATCTTGTGAGGTAGGTACTATAGGTATTATTCCCATTTTACAGATAAGGAAAATCAATCTCAGAGAAGTCAAATGACTTTCCCATAGTCACAGATTTTGTAAATGTCAAGCCTCCTTGACTCCAAGACAGCTCAGCTTATTAGACCAGTGGTCATCACACCTTTTTGATGGTGCATTCCAAATTGTAAAATATTTTTAAGCACCATCTTCTATATATATGTATATTTGCTTCTTTATAATTATGCATATTACAAAACTTAAAACTTAAAATAAAAAGATAAGATAAAATATTTCTAAAATAATATTTTATTGAGTAGTATAAAAACTTATATTATTACTAATAATATCATATTTTACATGAATAATGTAATCAAACATGTAATAAAAAAAGTCTTGATCTAACACTTTGATCCAGCAATTCAAAGGCATGATTCTAAAAGTTCTGTTTATTTTGATACTTGGTTTTAATGACTGTGATAGCTAAAAAAAGATACCTCACAAAGATATGCAGACCCAATTCTGATGCTCATTTTCCAATCACATCCACCAATTAGGTAAAATGATTTTTTAAAAATTTGCCTAGTAAATTCTTATCATTACCAATGTAAGTCAAGTATTCTTCCAAATTTCCTAAAGTGTTATATTTTATGGTTTTGACAAATGAGTTCAAAATCCACTGAAATTCATCATTTGGAAGATTTTTAAACATGTTAGAACATTCTATTTCCAAGTGTCTTTAAGTATGTAGAAATAATTTTTTTTCTGTGTCATATTCAACCACTAGAAGAGAGAGTAAGTGTCCGGGAAACCAGGGATACTGTGCCTTGGACAGCATTGTCGAATATGGCAGAGAAATAAAAGATAAGAAGTGAGGGGGGAAAAAGCCATCAGATATGGCAATCAAGAGAATCAGGGAAATTTAGAAGAAAGGTGGATTTGGGGGAAAAGGTGGTGGTAGTAGTCTCTCGGTAACTGAGGATGCCAATTGTCTTTGTGCGTTTTTATGCACAAAGACACTTGTGCATGAAGATTTAAGTGGAAAAGTCAATGCACAGAGACAGTCCCACTCTCTCGGGGTTGGAAGCCTGGGTTCAGTGGCACGAAAAGTCGTTACACCTGGAGACTTCCTCAGCTGCATTGGATGGCCCTGTTGTCTTTTGTGCTCCAACACGCCCTAAGCACTCCACAGTGCTTTGCTGCGTCGCCCTCTCAGCCGTTGAATCTTCTTATTGGTTTCTTCCATCTGTTCAGCCGAAGCAGTCTTCACATGCTGGGTGAGCAAAGCCCTAGTTCACCTAGTGGATTTGGGGGAAAAGGTAATGTAATGAAATTTGCATTGCACACTAGGAACCATCCATATTGTCCCACTCTATGCAATGAATTCTTTTCTTCCCCCTCACCTCTACCATTGCCATACCTCAGAAGGCAGAGCCCACTCACATGAGGCATAAACTGACCTAGGTTTGGGGACATTGAGATTAGGGAAGATGATTTAAGCTGTGAAGCTGCTTCTGATAGTCTAAATGCCCTAAAGAATCAGTTTGTCATAGGCAGCCAGTAGTGGAAATGATTTACATGAGAGAGTGTTAAACTATAACTAGTGGAGGGTGTAGCAATGGAGAATGAGGCCCATTTTCCCAGCTAATGGATTGGTTATTCATATATGCCCTGGGGCCAGATCGTGGACTCCATTCTGGAGACCACTGAACTAGACAATCAACGGACTTTATCGACACAAAGACCTAGCTTTGAATACCAGGTCTTTCACTTACTGGTTGTATGAGTGGTAAGTCACTTAGCTTTTCTGGGGCTGTTTTCTCATCTTTAAACAGAGAATAATAATATCTATATTAGCTGTCTCACTGGGTTATGGGGAAAATGCAATGAAATAATGATTTTGGATGCACTTTACAGAAATAAACACTATTCAGGTACAAAATGTTATTATTAGCAATAATCACTCAGATTAGCAGTTGGACAGCGTTAGCTACTTCCATATAGGAACTCCAGGGGCTTAGCCAATGATGAACATCTATTCTTCCAATACTTTTTTCCTTCTCTCTTCTTGAGTTTCTGGTTATAGTATACATGTCTAAAGCCCATTACGTCTTATAAAACACTTTACTCCCAGGCACCTGGTGAGATAAGGAGCATAAGTACATTATCTCCATTTTACAAGGTGTAGGCACTGAGACTTGGGATCATAGGATTATATGTTTAGAACTAGAAGCCAATAAGCATAGGATGCAGGTTACACGTTTAGGTTTATTTTGACTCCGAGCCCAATATTCTTTCTACTTTACCATGATGGCTGCTTTGAAGTTATCAGTTGTTTTGCTTAATCTCTCCCCTCTCCTCAAGAAATTATTTTGTGTGTATATGGCAGTCAGATCATTTTTTTTAAACCCTTACCTTCTGTCCTAGTAATAAGTCTTGGACAGAAGGGCAAGAGCTAGGCAAATAGGCTTAAGTGACTTTCCCAGGGACACACAGCCAAGTCAATTAGACAATTAGCATTTATTTAGCACCTAGATGAAAATGCACAAAGACAATCCTCGTCCTCGGTTACCAAGAGACTACTACTAACTAACTAACTAACTAACTAACTAACTAACCAACCATGTATTAGGCAGTTCATCCATATGGTTCTAAGTTTGGTTTATTTTGATACTTGGTTTGAATGACTGTGATAAATAAAAAAGATGCCTAACAAAGATATGTAGAGCTAATCAGGATGCAATAAGGGATACAAATATGAAAAGCAAATATAATCCTTACTTTCAAGGAATTAACAATATATAAAAGTGAAGAGTGGAGGTAGGGGAAGCAAGGGGAAGGAATTAGGAAGTGGACAGGTGAGAACATGATGAGAAACCCAAAAAGTGAAGTCTGTGGGAAAAGAGGAGATGGCTGGCCTGAATCCCCAACTTAAATGAAGGTTTTTGGAGCTTATGGCTCTGCCTACCAATGAGAAGCTACCTCCGTCAGAGAGGGTCTGGTGAGGTCTGAGTACCAAGGTTGATTCAATATTTGTCAGTCATTTTCAGTCATGTTCAACTCTTTTTTTTTTAAGATGAGGAAACTGAGGCAAACATGGATAAGGGTAATTTATCCAAGGTCATACAGCTAGAATGTTTCTGAGGCCAGATTTGAACTCAGGAAGATGATTCTTCCTGATTCCAGGCTTACCACATCTACTGTGCCACCAAGCTACTCAATATTTCAATAACAAGATAAGATGTGTATATGTATATGTGTTTATATATGCATATGTATACTTAAATGCACTATGTGTTTATACAGATATAGGTAAGAAAATATGCATAATACATTCATACCTATGTGTGCATATTCATATATACTTGCTAATCTATGGACATGTTTTCCCTGAATAGAACTAACATTCCTTGAGGGCAGGACCTCTAGTTTTTGCCTCAGTTTTCCCAGCAGTGAGCACAGAGTTAGTTATGAAGTAGCTCCTTAATAGCTATTTCTTGACTGAATTCAGGAATTGAAAATAATTATTTGCTAAATTGGTTCTAATGGAAACTTCCTTTAACTTTCCTGGAGTCCAGGCTATGGAATTCTTCACACTAAAGCCTTGATTCAACCTTTGTGGATATACCCAAGACAGACTATCTTTGTTCCAAATTAAGTGAACAGTGTAGGAACAGAGCAGTAGACTTAGACATCAATTTTGAATCAGCTCTAATTGTACCTGCCTTCCTAGGATTTACTGTTCCCAAAGATGGGTCTTGGCCTCTTTATGAGGTCACTGGGCTTTCTTGCTTTGAAAACTAAAGAAACTAGATTGTGTTTTTGCTTAAAATTGCTGTTTTCAGTCATTTCACTAGTCCTTCAGCTTAGCTAGCTTTCTTCCACATTTCTTGCCAACACAAATATTCATTTATCAGAGAATCAAGGAAATATTATGCTTTTTCTTCGAGTAGAAGCTGCCTGTCCTTGTTTCAGTGATTGGTAAGGACTTCTAGCATAATATTATTTTAACTGATTTATTGGAATGTTTAAAACTGTGCTAAAGCCAGTCACCTCTTTGGGGATGTCCTACTTTATCCTCTAGTTAATAGTCACCTGTGACCAATATAACTTTTAACTTTATCATTTGGGGTCAGTTTTATATAGATTGTGCCTAAAGAATGGGTAGTAGCTAATATCCAGAAGCATCATGAATTGAACTCTGTTTATGCTTAAAAAGAAATCAGTCCTCAACAACATAAAAACTTTGTATGCTTAACTAATAGATTACACTCTGATTACAGGCCATTAGTGGCCATTAATGTTTGTATTTCCCTACTATGTTTGGATTTCACAAGTCTTCATTACACTCTAGGGAGCCAAACTCTGTCAACACTTTCATATGTAAACATCCTAAATTCTAAAAGTTAAATATTAGTTGAACCAGAAGTATCATTTGTTAATTTTCTAATTGTTCTTTCCAGTTCTAACTTTATTCCAGCATGCATTTAGAATTGGGTATGAAACCTATGAGCAGTTTTTTTTTTAGCATAAAGTATTACCCAAATGCATTACCCAAAAGACTTCAGAAGGGTTGGGTTTGGTAATTGGGGGTGTTGGTGTTGGAATGTCTCTCCTCCTCCCCCGATATACTCAAGGATAATCCAATAAGGAACATTTCTGAGCCAAACAAAATGAATAACTGTAGCAGACTAAATGCTTTGTAACCTAGGTTCACTACTTAAATTGCCTTTATACTTGACAGACTCACAGGACACAGAGAACTGGAAATAACTTTGTAAATTAGCTCAAGAATAGCATCATTACCATCCACCTGTTTGCTGTATATTATGACAGCCTTTTACCCCCTCTGTGTTTTATTCCCCAAATCTGAAGGCATCTGATGAGTCTATTTTGGTGGAAGAGGTCTTGATTAAAGGGCTATTACCTGAGCCGATTTTTGAACCCCTCTGTCTTTGGGAGTGCTAGAATGAGTTAGAAAGGAAACACAAAGTATCAGTTACACCCTCCAAGAGTTTATGACTTTGTGAGATAGCCAGGACAAAGACAATATGGTCCTATTTATACAATAATATTTATTTATCAGAGGGCAAAGTAAATATCTTGACTTTTCTTTGGTTTTGGAGCAGAAGAATAAAGAAAGCATTGGGATGTTTTCTTGAGTAATTATGAGGTGATCATAGTATGACAGATTTACCTAGAGAAGGAATCTTAAATTTCTATTCAAATAAACTCCCATGGCATCTGTACTAGGTGCAACATAGAACTATGTGTTTAGAAGCTTTAAGGAACAATTGGAAATCAAGGACAATTGAAGAAACCTATTTTTGGCATAATGGAAAGGAGAGATTATTTCTCAAGTGTTAAATGATATTTAATATGTGTGTGTGTGTGTGTTATAGTTACTTATCTGGGAACAAGTTAAAGTTTCTTTCTAGTTGAATGTAATTTCCCTGAAAGGGGGAGGTCTCTTTTTTGTTGTTGTTGTTCTTCTTGTATCCCCATCACCTAAAAAATTGCCTTATGTATATATAAATGCTACTACCACCACTATCACCACCCCTCCTCCTCCTCCTCCTCCTCCTCACACACATATTTGCCAATTCTTTCATCTGATACTATATATATATTTATGTGAGGGTAAACCCCAGGTTTATGGAAGGAATATTTTGTAGCTACTCTTCTTACTTTGTCATTTTAGTAAATGCTTTTGCTAAATTTTTGCTAATTGTATCTACTAGTTGATCATTGCTGAAAAGTATGCTTATAGGGATGCATAAGTGGTAGAAATGCCTACTTTTATATACTCACAGAATACTCCTCGTGCAACTCAAGGCAGAAGCCACCCTTTGGGGGTACAAAACGTAAGTGTGAATGCAAATTGAGAGAGTAACTCAGACGGGATGTTACATTAGCTTACTGCTCCACTACCATAGCCACTTCCAGGAGGTCTAGGCAAAAAATACTGGTCACATTTACAGGAGACAACTCAAATTCTTCGGGATCCAAAGTATACTAAGGAAATTTTACTCAGATTTCATTTTTTTAATTTAATTTTTATTTTTTCCAGGTAACATGTTCATAAAATTTTTAGTAATTGTTTTCTGACATTTTGTGATTCATGTCCTCCCCCTCCCTCCCATCTCTCCAGCTTCTCCAAGACAAGAAGTTATATAAGTTGTACAGGTATTATCATACAATATATATTTTCATATTCATCACATAAAAGAAGATAAATATATCTTACACTAGAGAAAAATTCATGGAGGAAATAAAGAGCAGAATGTTATGTTCAATCTGCATTCTGATTCCATTGTTTCCTTCTATGGCAGTGGATAGGCTATTTCATCATGAGTCTCTTAGAGTTATTCTGGATCTTTGCATTGCTGATAATAGTTAAGACATTTACTGTTGAACTTTATTGCTGTTATTGTGTTGTATAACATTCTACTGGTTCTGCTCATTTTACTTTGTGCTGCTAAATATGACTTTCCAGGCTTTTTGTGATCATCTTGTTTGTCATTTCTTATAGTACAGTGGTATTTCATTACAATCATATACTAGAACTTGTTCAGTCATTCCCCAGTTAATGGGCATCTCTTCCATTTCCAGTTTCTTGCCACCACAAAGACAGCTGTTATAAACACTTTCCCCTCTCTTTGATGCCTTTGGATATAGACCTAGTAGTGGTATTACTGGGTCAAAGGGTATGCACAGTTTCATAGCCCTATTGGCAGGGTTCCAAATTGCTCACCAGAATAGTGTTATCAGTTCACAGCTCCACCAACTATGTATTAGCATACCAATTTTTCCACATCCCCTCCAATATTTACCATTATCCGTTTTTATCATATTACTTGGTCTGATAGGTATGAACTCAGAGTTGTTTTAATTTGCATTTCTCAAATTAATAGTGATTTGGAGCATTTTTAATATCATTAAAACTACTTTTATTTTCTTCATCTGAGAATTGCCTGCTTATCCCCACTGACCATTTGTCAATTGCAGAATACTTTGCATTCTTATAAATTTGACTGAGTTCTTTACATATTTGAGCAATGTGGCCTTTGTTAGTGACATTTGCTATAACACCACCTCTCCTTTGCCCCCTTGAGTTTGTGGTTTTCCTTCTAATCTTGATTGCTTTGGTCTTGTTTGTGCAACCACTTTTTAATTTAATCTAGTTAGAGTTATCTATTTTATATCTTGTAACATTCTCTATGTCTTATTTGGACATAAATTCTTCCCCTTTCTATAGATGTGGTAGATAAACTATTCCATGTTCCTCTAATTTTTTTTAGTGTCACCTTTTATTTCTACATCATGTATTCATTTTGACTTTACCTTGGTATATAGTGTGAGGTGTTAATCTAGTTTCTACCTAACTGTTTTCCAGTTTTCCCAGCAGTTTGTGTGGGATAGTGAGTTCTACTTCCAAAAGTTTGACTCTCTGGGTTTTTCAAACACCAAGTTACTATGGTCATTCACTACAATGTGTTGAACATCTTATCTATTCCATTTGATTCATTATTCTATTTCTTAAACCAGTATTAGACTTTTTTGATGGTTGCTGCTTTACAATACAGTTTGAGATCTGGAATAACTAAGCCACTGTCCTTCATATTTTTAAACAGTAATTCCCTTGATGTTCTTGGATGTTTTGTTCTTTAAGGTGAATTTTATTATTTTTGTAGCTCCATGAAGTAATTTTTAGATAGTTTGATTAGTATGGCACTGAATAGGTAAATTAATTTAGGTAGAACTACCATTTTTATTTTATTGTCTTGGCCTATCCATAAGCAATTAATGTTTTTTTCCGGTTGTTTAAATCTGACTTTATTTGTATGAGAAGTTTTTAGTAGTTGACTCAGAGTGAATTTGGCAAATCCCATTAAAAATGACAAACATCATAAATTACTGGGATTACAGCATTTAAGCAGCATTTTAGAAGAAATAAAGAAGGGAAGGACATGATTTCATTTGTGTCCACCTCTGATCTTGAGAGGTTTACTATTTTCCTCGGTGAGGAAAGTGGCTTTGGAAGCTGTGGTCATACTGGAGAAGAAATAATTCCATTTTGTTTTGTTTTTTTCCACCTACTTCAAACTGTGGTTCAAGTGGAATGGTTTCCATTTGTATATGACTTTAAGGTTTATGAAGTAATCCTCATAAGAGTTCTGTAAAATAGATCATAAGAAATATTATTATCCTCATTTCACAGATAGAGAAACTGAGGTGCAGAGAGGTTAAAGTGACTTACTCAATGCCTCAAAAACACTAAATGGTAAAGTTGGGATTCAAATCTTGGTCTTCTGATTCTTGATCTCATGATCTTTTTAGTATCCTACACTTCACCTCAATTAAAAGACTCAATGACCCACTAATGAAGTTAGGCTGACTGGTTATGATTATTCCACAAAAGTAGCATAATAAAATGCAGATGATAAATGATAATGATAATGATGATAACTAGACTCTATATGTCTTACCCAAGTGAAGTCCTCATTGAAATCTAACTCCGCAAGGTATAGGCTATATCCAGGCTAACAGAAACTACTGTCAGGTCAAAGGCAGAAAAAAATGTCCGACATAGACCAATATATTTATAGCATCACTTTTTTGTGGCAATCAAAAGCAAGAAAAAAGTGGGTGCCTATTGAGTGGGCTACATTCAAAAAAATTTGGTTGGAAAGGTAATACGTATTATTGTGCTATAAGAAATAGCAGGAACTAAAAACCCCAGAGATATGTGGGAAGACATTTAAAATGATGCAGAATAAAGAAAGCAGAACAATATACACAGTAGCTGTAATAAAATAAATGAAAATAAAACTAAAACGGAGTTGAACTCAAATGAAAGTAAATGGACTTGCATTCAAAGGACTCAAGATATATCCCTCCTCTCAGTAAAAATAACAATAATGATGATGGTAACAACAATTATAGCATTTATATTAAATGTTACAATTTGTGAAACTTTGGATGGATAGAATAAGCATTTACTAAATATTTACTATGCACCAAGGTAAAAAATAACTATTATCTTATTATCCTCACATTACAGTTGAGGAAAGTGAGACAAACAGAGCCTGAGTGACTTGCCCAGGGTCACATAGTAAGTAGTAGAGTAAAGATTTGATCTCAGGTCTTTCTGACTCCAGGTTCAATCCTCTTTGCAATATATTATCTAGCTGCCAATTGGAATTCCCTGAGTAGCAAACATCATGTATATTTCAGATGCATTTGCCCAGTTAGTTTGTTTTGGTTCCACAAAGGGGAAAAGTAATAATAATAATAATTGGGAAATGTGCTTATAAGAACCAAAAAGCATCAATAAAATTTTTTAAAAACCCACAAAGAAAAATCACTTTTGCATAGATCACTGGTGACTAGACCATAAATTTTCTCTTGTAAATTTCTCTTGTAAATTGCTTTAAGCTACCAGGACATGACTTAAAACTAGAAAAGAGCAAAGTTTCCTAAAGATATTTATATTTATACTTCCAATTGATAGGATTATCAATATAAATACATATATGCATAGATACATAAAGATATATACAATATATATATATATATATATATATATATAAATACACTTTTTTCTCCCTCCTGTGAGTAGAAATACAGTCAATCCATTCAAACCTATTCAAATATTTCTTGGTAATTACATCTAACCCCTCTTGGGGAATTTCCAGAAGTGATTGATATTTTAGAAAGACACAGAAGGGCAATATTAACTGACATATTAGAATACGTAAATTTTGAAAAAAAATTGGGAGGGAACTACATTCCCAGCTTGACCTTCAGAAAAGCTGCCAGCTTGTCAGGGCCCACACTTGACTACAGGGACTGATGGAGCCAGATCCCCACGTATTTGAACATGTTCACTTTTTCCAAGACTCTGTTATTACAGGTGGTTCTATGGAGAGTGTTTTGTTTGTTTCTGGTTTGGTACACGTTTTTCAATATGAAACTACTCTCTTGTGGCACAGAAAGGTAAAGGCAAGCAAGAGCCCAGCCTGAGATGAGGGAAAGCAAAAGCCATGGCTTCATCAAGGAATGGAATGCGATCTCCGGTCAGTTTGAATGATGTATCTTTTAGGTGTTTTAGGATGTTTGATAATGAGATTGAGTCTGAAGTTAGGGATAACCTGCTTAATTCAGACTTCTCAATTAGGGAAAATTTAGGCATTTATTGAGCACTTGCTATTTGCCCAGAGAAAGCTTCTTCTCCACATCTCCTCTCGGCAGTATCAAAATAAACCCTGGTTTTCTACCTTGTTTTGTGTGTGTTGTGGCCATTCATGTTTTGGGCTTATTTGTATATGGTTAGTGGCAGTTTGGGGTGGAAGCCAATCTGGCCTGACAATAGAACTCCCTTTAAAGTTCAAACCGATCTCCAAGTGTGTGTGTTTTTTGACACTGCAATAGAATATTATCCCATAGCAGACATGTTTCCAGGAAAACAATAACAAAAAACAATGTTATAGTATGACATGTATGGCTTGCTTTCCCAGCACCCACAATTGCACATAGTAGGGACTTTATAAATCTTTGTTGAAATAAGTTGAGCCAAATTCTTTTTCTCTTAGTTTCCATTGCATCAAGGCACTTTCTAGGTCCATTTGTTATAAAATATGCAGGACCTTTGATAAACAAACAAGAAAAAAGAGGAAAAACATTTTACTAGTGTTTGCAATGTACTATGTTGGATGCTGGGGGAGTTTACATAATTTAGATATGACCCTTGCCCTCATGGAGCTTAGAATCGAGTTGGAGGATAGACACCAGTGCTGATAGCTATACTCCCACACATTGCCTTTTTTACATTGTAAACCAAAAAGTATAGTTCCCTGCTGGGCATATCAAGAGCTCAGTTTGATCATTGCTTAATTGGCATGAATAGAATCTATCTGGAGGATCTAAATAGTCTGGACATAGCTAATTATACTTACTGGTTCTGCCATGCTCTGGTCTTACCCAAACAAAGTCTCTATTTCAATCCAGTCACAAATCATTTCACATTTGTGTCTTGCATTTGTTCCACAAAATTCTGAGCAGTTGATTGCTTTTGAGGGAGTTTAGTACTTTACAAAAATGGATCCAAATAAAATCTAAGTTTCATTTTCAGTCTAGTTTTCCATTTCTAAACAAAATGGCAGCCAGTAAAAATGTCAAATGTGCATATCTCCTATAAATTTTTATGCATTCCTTTGAAATATGGTATGTGGGTTGAGGTTACCAAGATATGTGATTGTACTAGGTGATGTCTGTACTTCAGGGAACCATTAATTTAAGATAAAGCAACACTGATTATGGCTACATATGAAAATATATTCATGTAATTTAGGTAATTATCCAAATAATCTAAATAAAACAAGCTTATGTTTGCCATTACTATATAACTGGTTCAATGGTTCTGTGTGATTTGGTTCATTGTTTCCATTCACTTCTTTACTTGGAGTGCATAGATGTGGCCTTGATAGAGCTGTATAGTTTCTCCTTACCTTGAGAGATTTGTTACACTGTATTCTAGGTTATTATTGTTAAGTGTCATATGGTTTACAGTTACTCCCATGAACTTCTGTTTACTTTTCTATCCTGATTTCCTATTATTCCCTTTCATATATTCTCTATTCCAGGTCAACTTTCTTATTATTGTTCCACATTGGCAAATGGACTGACCTATATGAGGATGCTCTTCCCTTCCCACCTCTACCTTTCTTAAAAGAATATTAATGCAGAAAAAAATCATGTTTCAAAGCATAGTCTTTAAACATTTGGCCTGGGGAAAGCATTAAAGAATAAGCCTTAACATGTATAGACTAGCCCTTTCAAACGTTAAATTCTATTTCTGTTTTTTGGAAAGGTAATTTCAGAATGTTATTAACATAGGTTTTATCTTACTGGTTAATACATAAAGGTAGTTGCATGTATATGCATGCGTATAAAAGTATGTGAAGTACAGTAAAATTTAATTTAAACAATTCTACACATTACTATTCCAGGACTCAACTATGCATTGAAATAATCAGGCCTGAAATTCTTTTTTTTCCCATTTTTTATTAGTATGCAAAACATACTTCCATATCAGTCACTGTTGTAAGAGCACATTCATACAGAACCAAAACCCCTAAATAAAACCCAAAATATACCATAGTGAAAGATGACTCCAACAGTTCTTTTTCTGAAGGTGGATTGTATTCCCCGTCATGTCTTTCAAAGCCTGGAATTCTTACACTCCTTGAAAAGTGTTACATCAGTAGTAGCTATGTGTGTACTTTCAGACACTTTTTAGCTGAGTGGTCCTGGGCAAGTCACTCTGTTTGCCTCATTCTCCTTAACTGTAAAATGGGAGTCATAATAGCACCTAACTCCTAGCGTTGTACGGATCAAATGAGATATCTGTTAGAAGCGCTTAGTACAATTCCTGGCACATTACTAGGTACTTGATGAATGATTATTCTTTTCTGTTTACCTAGGGATGTTAAAAACAGATTCATAGTCTATCTCATCATCATGGGTGATGGTTCTTAGAGAAAGCAACAGCAATGCTATTGCTAGGTTGAAATTCTGCTCAGAATAGAGATACATTCTTCCCATAATTTAGAAACCAACAAAATTAATTTTTTCCCTGTAATGTCTTATCTTAGAGTACTAGGCTCTTTTCTGCTTCTCAAAAAACTTTGATATGACTCCTTCTAAGACATGATAAACTTCTCCCTATTGTACTCATTTTAGTGGAGAGTCCTTGGAGATTACCCAATCCAATCCATAAAGATTATAGGTGAGGGAACTTGGAAAGAAGCCAATTTTCTAATAGACACACAGTTGTTTTAATCATGTCTGAATCTTTGGGACCCCAAAGACACTGGAGAGTTTGCCATTTCCTTCTCAGCTCATTTCACAGATGACAAACTGAGGCAAATAGGATTAAATGACTTTCCCAGGGTCACACAGCTAATAAATGTCTAAGGTCAGATTGAAACTCAGGATGATGAGTCTTCTTGGCTTCAGGCCTGGCACTCTATTCACTGTGCCACCTAGTCCCACACAGCCTGTTAGCAGGACATGTGGGACAAATGTATATATATATATATGTGTGTGTGTGTGTGTGTGTGTGTGTGTGTGTGTGTGTGTGTGTGTGTATACACACATATATAACATATTTATAAGTTTAATTTCTTATTGATTACTTTCAACTATCTAGAGGTTCTTCACACATAAAAAGTATTTAGGAACTATATATTGAATTAATAAATAATACTAGAATCTCTAACCAAGAGGAATAGATTAGTAGTTACAGACCTTCGCCTGGAATCCAGGAAGCCTCTCTCTGATCCATATTGGCTGTGCCCCATAGGGCATTCACCTAAATACTCTTGGTGTCCCACAGCAATTCTTTAAGACTCTAAGTTATGGAACAATTGCCATTTTCCTTTGTTAGCCCTGTGCATATCATCTCTATATACCATCAATGGGTAACTTATATATACTTCTATAGTTATATATTGGATGAGTAAAATTGAATGGTTAGCAATGGATTCAGTGTTAATACCCATCACATTCTACTGCTACTGTGTAATAGAATTCAAATACTATTCAACTTGGCCAGTGGCACAATGCTACTGAGACTGTTTCTCCCTCCTTGATTTGTTGAGATCTATTACACATGGTTTACTCAGTTGACTGACATTATATCATTAAGACTATTCTATTGGGTTCAAATCTGGCCTCAGACACTTCCTAGCTGTGTCGCCCTGGGCTAGTCACTTAACCCCCATTGTCTAGCCCTTGCCACTCTTCTGCATCCCAGTCTAGAAAATCTGGGTAAATTTTTTGACCCTCCCTTCATACCAGAGAAGAATTCTGAATTTTTTTTCTTTTTTTCTTATGGAGTGTTTACAATACTGTAAACTATGGGTTAAGTATTTGGTCATAGGCTATATGTAAGCTAATGTTTAAATAATATAGGATACAAGAAATTCAAGATGTAAAGGTCACTGCAAGGTTTAAATAATAGTTACTACATGTTACTAATAGTTATGTCAAAATTGAAAGTGGTAGAAGTTATGTGAGCTGAGATGGTGATGGTGCTCTTGAGGGCAATAGGGAAGCTTCTTTTAAAAAAAATGTTAAGTGTTCCATTAAATATTGAAATTTACAATTTTCAATGACATGTAAAAATTTTTTTAACATTCATTCTGTAGAATTTTAACTTCCAATTCTCTCTATCCCTCTCACTTCTGCTCCATCCCCAGAGAACGTAAGCAATAATATATTGTTTATACATGTAGAATCATATAAAACATATTTCCATAATAGATATATCACAAAAGAAAGCACACATAGAAAGAAGAAAAATAAAGCAAGTTTAAAAAGGATACTTTAATCTGTACTCAGAGTTCATTGGTTCTATCTTTGAAGGTGGATAGCATTGTTTTTATCAAATTATTTCCTTGATCAAAATAGCTGTCTTTCACAGTTGACCATTCATACAATATTGCTGTTACTGTGTACAGTGTTCTCCTGGTTCTGCTCGCTTGATTTTACATCAGTTCATATAAAACTTTCCAGATTTTTCTCAAACCATCCAGCTTATCATTTCTTTTAGCACAATGTTATTCCATCACAATAATATGTCATAACTTGTTTAACCACACCTCAACTGATGAGCATTTCAATTTCCTCAATTTCTAAATCTTTGCCATCACAAAAGGAATGGTTATTATGGTACACCCAATATATGATATCCAAAAGACAGTTGTTGATATGGAATTGCATCTCATAAGAGAGTCTAGTTAATCATTTTGTCCTCCTAGAGGACAGTAGCTATAGGATCCAGAAGAAAGGGAACTAGAAAACCACTGGGGGCCAATCTGTTCAACCCTGATATTTCTAAGGGCAAGCATTTGGCCTGGCAACTCTCATAAATGCCAACATGAAAAGGTAGCTCAGCAGATATACCTTGGGAAGAGTGTATTTGGGGACCAGTTGAGGGTCAAGAGGAGACAGTGATACTATAAACAGGAAAAGAGCTGAAACAGCAAATATATCAAGAGAAAAAAAAACTTCAGTAGAAATACCAAAAACCTTTACAAGCAAATATATCAGTTGAAACATATCAAAAAACACATAGAAAGGATCCTAAAAACCTAGGGAAGAAGGGATAAAACTTCAAAGAAAAACCAATGCACTTTAAACAAATATCGTATTGTTGGAGTAAAGTGAATCAATATCATTTGAAGAAAGACAGTTTTGTGGGCTTCCCAGTTGCCATGGAACAAAAATAAGAAATGATTCAAAAGAAATGAAATACATGAAAGAAGAAATAAGAATAAAATTTAAGTCAGAATTATAGTTCTTTCTATAAAAATGATATTTCTCAATGTGGAATAAAAAGAATTAGCAGAGAAGGAATAATTGAATATATGATCAAACATCTCTGTAACAATTAAAAGATGGTTTTGAGATTCAACACCATAGTTGGAAGCATTTATAAAGAGAGAGAGAGAGAGAGAGAGAGAGACAGAGACAGAGACAGAGACAGAGACAGAGACAGAGACAGAGACAGAGAGAGAGGCATCAGTCTAAATCAAATTGATTTTTCATTTGGCTGGCTAAGGCCCTGTTTCTACCACTGTGCAGGGTAGCCATATATCAATATTCAAGATCAGTGCCTGGACAACTTTTAGAACAATCAGTCCAGGTCTAGAAGCAAAACAAAACAAAACAAAACAAAACAAAACAAAACAAAACAAAACAAAACCAGTGTACTTCCTGCCTGGGTTTAAGAACTCTCCTTGCCTACTCCCTTTCAAACAACATGCCATGAGGAGTTGCTGCTGATTCTTCCTGTTCCCTAGGGATACCCATGGTTACATTGGCTCTTCCATTCATGGTCATTCTTGCTGATGCTGATGCTGGGGGAAGCCAGAAAATGCGAGCTCATGGTAACAAGTAATACCCACTATTTTCAGGATGGAGGTATTTTCCTTCATACATCTCCAAAGAAAGAAGCTATGAAAGAAAAAGAATGGATTTGGAATATAAAAATACTGAAGTAGAGAAAAATGTGGAAAAAGAGAAGCAAAAGAAAATAATATTAAATGAACACAATGATTTTGTACAAATCTAAGCAATTGGCCTTCAACATGGAAGTTGTAGAGAGAGAGGTTATATGAAAGATTGTTCCAAATAATCTTTTTTATTTAACATTTTTTTCAGTTGCAAGTAGAAACAATTTTTAACCATTGTTACTTAATATTTTCCAATCTTGAATCTCTCTCTTTTCCTTCTCTCCATCCTCTGTGAAATAGTAAATAGTCTTTGATACAGGTTAAACTAGTACTGTCAAGTAATACATATTTCCATATTCCTCATGCTGAAGACACATATTACATGTATAAGAAAAAAAACTTATGAAAGAAATAAAGCATAAAAAGATGTTTTGATCTGCAGTTATACTCAGTTCCTTCTGTAACTGTGAATAATATTTTTCATTGATTCCCTTGGGGTTATCTTGGAACTTTGCATTCCTGATCATCTAGTCTTTCATAGTTGATAATCATATAATATTTCTGCTATTATATATAGTGTTCTGCTCACTTTACTTTGCATTAGGTTATGTAAATCTTTTTGGGTTTTTCTGAACTTATCTAGTTCATCATTTCTTCTTGTATTCCATTATAATGATATACAAACAACTTGTTTAGCCATTTAGGAAAGAAAGAAAGAAAGAAAGAAAGAAAGAAAGAAAGAAAGAAAGAAAGAAAGAAAGAAAGAAAGAAAGAAAGAAAGAAAGAAAGAAAGAAAAAATTTTGAGAGCTGAGCCCACAGTCTCCCAAAGTGTAGGGTCCTTCTGATGAGGTGCATCGGTCAGGCAAATAAGAGATGAGAGACAACTGAGTGCTCAAACGTGTGCTTAGGCATTACTCATTGTTCTGCCATTGCACAGGGTTCTTTTATTTTATAGCTTTAGTGAGAAATGCTTTTCTGGCACATAATCATTTTTCAACATACATATTTCCACAGAACCTAACAATAGATACGAAGCCTAAGGAGATAGTCAACAAAAACAATGTTGCTAAGTGTGGGGTCAGAGGGTAGAATCAACATGACCCAGATTTAGATTGGGGAATTCTGAACACAGATTTGCCAGAAGTATTTATGCCTAGAAAAGAGGGTCCTATCTAAGTGGGTATATAAGAATCCTTAGGTTAAATCTTATAAGTGGGTTTTCCTGGTAATATTCTGGTGGGACAGAGTGGGACATCTATATTAACCCTGCAATCATGTTGCTCTCATCTGTTTTTCTTGGGGCTAAGTATGAATAATAACCATAGCAATTCCAATAATAAGGAGATGTTAATAAGGAAAGTCACTTAGGGGGGTTTCAGTTTCCATCCTTCCTGGGAGCTTCTTTGCAGTCCCCAGTTTCCATGTGTGACTGTGTCGATGGCTCCTGGCAAAAAAATAAATGAGGAAAGAAAGAAAAGGAGAAAAAAGAGGGAGGGAAGAAAGAAGGAGGAAAATATTTGATACTTAAGGATTTGTAGGTAACTTTGGAAAGAACAGTTGTACTACTGTTTTCTAAGGAATGTTAAATTTGAAGAATTTAGAGAAACATGGGAAAGCTTATATGAACTTACACAAAATAAAATAATCTGAACAAAGAAATAAATATACATGATTGTTATGGTTCAGTCACTTTTCAATCATGTATGTATCTTGTGATCTCATTTGGAATTTTCTGGGCAAAGATACTGGAGTGCTTTGCCTTTCGTGCTCCAGCTCATTTTACAGATGAGGAACTGAGGTAAACAGGACTAAGTGACTTATCCAGTATCAAATAGCTAGTAAGTGTCTGAGGTCAGATTTGAACTCAGGAAGATGAATCTTCCTGACTCCAAGACTGGCATTCTATCCACTCTGCCACCTAGTTGGCCATATGCAAGTATTATAATTATAAAATGAAATATCAAATATGAAACTGAATATCATTTATTTATGATAATCAACTTTAGCCTTGAATAAGAGATGAAAATTAATTTCCCTCCTTTGTAGGGGTTGAGGCTTGTGGATGTGGAACTTTTCATATGTTTCTAGACTCGGTTTAATGCATTGATTTTCTTCTTTTTTTCTTCTTCAGCATAGAATTAATTTGCTAGGTATGGGAGAGGAGAAGGATATGTTTGGAAATGAAGATGATATAAAAACAGAAGATTTCAATAAAATTTATTTTTAAAAATTTCAGTTGATTGGCAGATATAATAAGAAACAAATAGATTATTTTAATCAAAACCCTGAGGATTTACCCATATGGAAGGAACAATAAACAAAGTAGAAGACAAAAAAGGGAAGTATGCTGACTTCACTAACCCCAAACCATGTGATTTTTAAATAGAAAATGTCAACAATATTTAAATTACAAACCTATCCATTTCAAAGGGATCATGAAATTCTGGTTTGGGAGAAAGCCATGGCCTAGTCAGAAGAAGAAGAACATTATGTCTATCTTTATTTCCTGAATTCTCATATCAAAAAAAATGGATGAGGATCTGGAAACATTCACCTCAAAATGGAGAGTTGATGAAGGTTTTTAGCAAGGAATTTAGAGTTCAACCAAAGGATTAAGCATCTCAGGCTTTGTTTCTTCCCTGTTCCTCAAACTCAGAGCAAATCGAATTAGGAGTCTCTTTTTAAAATCACCCATTTCTATGCTTAGACCTGCTCAATAAGACTGGGGAAAAAAAGACAATAAATGGGAAGTTTATAAGAAGCCAAGAAAATATTTTTTTCTGGTGAAATGAAATACTCCATGTATGCAGATAACTATCAATAATTCCTTTGTGGGACAAATGTTTTACTATGAAAGTGGCTAGGAAAAGATGGAATGGGGTTGGAGGGTAAATGGTTCCTGCTGCTGCTGCTGACTCCATGGAATCCAGGGATTTGGATTATAGTTGTTGGTAGCTAATTTCCCTATTGTCAAACACTCTAAAGGTTCCACAGGGAAAAAACAATACTTTAAAAAGCCAGCTGAGGGGCAGCTCAGAGAACCAGGTTTAGAGACAGGAGGACCTGGGATCAATTCTGGACTCAGATGCTTTCTAGCTGTGTGACTCTGGGCAAATCACTTAACCCCAATTACTTTTCTGTCCTGGCACTAAGACTTAGTATCAATTCTAATAAGGAAGATAAGGGTTTAAAAACAAACAAACAAAAATGGAGATAACTTGAAGCATGCAGGACTACTGCCACCTCTACAACTACTCTGACTATGTCTTTGGGGGTAGCTCTTGTTGCCACTCTTGCAACAAATGTGACTTGCAGTGGGGAATGTGTAGAAAAAACTCTAGGGTTTTAGAATGATATAAAATGAGTAAATCCAGTAATTCAGAATGTTGTACATATACATCTGCTTCTTCCACACAAATGGATGCAATTGGACTTTCTTGAGAAGGTACAAAATAGTCAGTGGGGTAACCTCCATTTTAGCAATGTTATCAGGACTGAAAGGTAGTAGTTTTGGCTTGTGGTCTTCCTAGTCTCAGTCTTGTGGCCCCTTTGGCTTAATTTATGACAAGTAGTACCATCTTGTCATTCAGGCCTTGGTGTGAAGGGGAACAAAAGGGAAGTGAAATGGATCTTTGTCAGTCATGAACATGTTGACCTCATCCACTCATTTGTCAATTTTGATTTTTGGGAATGGGAGGGAAGAAGGGAAGATGAAGAAAATCAGAGGTCTAGAGAGGATAAAACTATTGTATTTTTACACTGTCTCATCAACTCCTGTGGGTTTGTAAATTGGGAAAAAACACAGAACTATTAAATACACAGAAAATTCACTCTTTAATTAAGGAAAGGGGTCCAGTGTGATAGTAGACCTCTATACAGAGCTTCATGCCACATGCCTATGCAGAGTTCGAGGATTGAACTCTGGTCGCTCTGGACACTGACTTCTAGGAAAGCCAATCACGCTAGATTTGACAATTCCAAGGAACAAAAGAATTTTGGGAAGCTATACCATTTGGGGGAAATCCAGGGGCAGGGAAAGACGATTGACATCACTATAGCTACAAAGAAAATGGGAGTGTTCAAACTATACTGACGGAATACAATCAAGCTTGGGGAAAGAATCAAAGCTAGAGACTAGGGTCTATGGCAGGGGTCCCCAAACTTTTTACACAGGGGGCCAGTTCACTGTCCCTAAGACCATTGAGGGCCAAACTATAAAAAAAAAAAACTATGAACAAATCTGTATACCATTATCTGGGAGAGCAGAGGCTGCAGCGCTGGCTGTGATGAACCTGTCACACCTTGCACAGATCCATCACCACCACCACTATACCAGGCAATAGTACACACAGTATGGAATCCCCTCCCCCAGATTACCACTCACCATGCTGATATCTTCCATTGTGCAACCACATAATCCTTTGCATGGCACCTTGTTCTCATTCAGTTACTCTCAGAACAAGGCACCACACAAAGGATTATGTCACTGGAAGTAGTACTGTGCGTGAGTGATGGCACCACCACATACAGTGCTCCTCTCACTGACCACCCATGAAAGAGGTGCCCCTTCCGGAAGTGCAGTGGGGACCAGGTGAATGGCCCAATTCATGTGGCCCATGGACCATAGTTTGGGGACCCCTGATCTAAGGGAAGGGGCTGCTTACAATGGATACTAAAGGATGGTCCCTGCCCAGGTGTGGGTCTTCTTGGGAAAGGGTCTCTGATACAATAGGGTCCATTATTTAGTCTGAAACTGCTAGCCTGAGATTCCCTTCAGGGTGGATTCTCACAGGAACAGGGAACAAGTACAAGCTTTGGGGTCTCCAATTTACAGGCTAGTCCTAAAACTTGGGTTCTTCAGATCTTACTGGGCTACAAGTTTGGGGTTTCTAGATTCCATGTTGACAGGTTCAATGATCATCTCTATGCAGAAGACTTCCATATCAACCTATCTAGCTCTAGTCTCTCCCCTGAGCTCTAGTCCCTCATCTTCAGCTGCCAGCATGACATTTCAAACTGGATATCCCTTAGGCATCTCAACGTTAACATGTCCATTACAGAACTCCTTAATTTTTTCCTTATTCTCTCTCCTATCCTCAAATTCTCCCAGCTTTTGCAACCTCAACTGTCATGCTCAGTTCCAATCTCACTTCCTCTCTCAGCACATATATCTAATTACTTGTCAAGTCTTGTCATATCTACCTTCACAACGTGTCAACATGTTTGCTCCATTCACGCAGCTACCCCCATTGCTTGAGCTTTTCTTCAACTTGGTTGAGCCTGCTGCTAAGACAGTTTTACCAGCTCTCTGTGAAGCTTTTTGAGCCACAGATGAGAGCTGGGTGAAAAGTGGACACCAAAGGTAGATGAGTATCCCTGAGAAAGTCTTGGCAAGCCCTCACACCAGAGGTGCTCATCCTCGCTGAGCAAAACTACTACTTTTCCCACCTCCAAAAAATGATTATAGGTTGCTCATTTGCTCTTATCTGACTGAGGAAAAATGGTACAATGGGGAGATCTTAAAGCATAGCAATCGGGAGACCTGAGTCTAATAATTCTAAATTCTAATGATCTATGATAATCATAGGGTTAAAAAACAAACAAACAAACAAACAACTCATCTGTAAACTGAAGGTTAAGTGGCATGGCCAGGGTCAAATAGAGAGGAAATATCTAGATTGTAGTTGAACTCAGGTCTTTCTGACTCTGGAACTCTAGCCTCTTTCAAAGTGGAATCTAGAAGCCCCCAACCTTGTAGAAAAAGATTTAAACCTGAGGCTTTCACCTAGTCCCATGAGAGTTCCTCCCAAAGGGAAAGTTCTACTTCACCAGTCTCAGACTAACAATAGACCTTAAAGTAGTTTGAGTGAGATTAACTAATACCATCAGATGTTAAGTATCTCTTTTGTCCCAATGGTTTCTCCCCTAGGCCCAAACCATTACCAAGATGGTCCAGTCTTTGGCTGGGTCCTTCCCTTTTGTATCCATTGTAAAGCATCAGCCTCTCACTGTTATTCCTGTCTGGAACTCCTCATTTTCCTTTATTACCATTGTAAAGTCAATCAACTGTCCCTCTCATCCTCAGTCCCCATGTTTCACCTAGAAAGGTATTTAAGTTCCCCAACTTTAATGGCTCTTTGGAATTGTCCAATCTAGCGCGGCTGGCTTTCCCAGGGGTCAGTGTCCAGAGTGACCAGAGTTCAATCCTTTGAATCTGGGTAGGTGTGTGGTGCACAGCTCTGTGTAGAGGCCTATTATTGCATTGAACCTTTCCCTTGATTAAGGAGTAGTTTTTCTATTTAATAGTTCTGTGTTTTATCTAAGTCAACACCACTGAACTACTAATCTAATTTTACAAATGAGGAAATTTAGGCTCAGAAGTATGTATCATGCATTTATGTATTGCCTGAAGCTCTTATACAAAAATGACCCATCACCACCAAGAATTATAGAAGAGATTATACAGAGCTCCAGTTAGGAGTATGCTGGAGGAGAATAAGAGGCAGTCACAAGTCTGGCTTACTCATATACTTTTGGATTTTGTGGAGCTGAGCAGCTTCCAAGGCCCTGGTCTCCTGTGAAAAGCACCCTTCCTCAGTGAGCTGCCACCAGTAGGAAGGAGGACAGCTGGTTTCTTCATCTAGGTTCACTGGGGCCTTCTCAAAACTACCTTGAAAGCAGAGGTTGTGGCAAATAGTGTTTTCCCAGTCCCCTGGAGCAGTCTGGAAAAAAGGGAAAGTAGTTTTTCAGTGCCAGAGTAATTAAGTGGCAATAATTGGGGGTGGGGGGTTGTGAGCCATGGGTTGGTTGATCTTTTTTAAATCAGGCAAAAGGCAGGCATTTATTTCCTACACACAAAAACGATGTTAAATACAAAAAGGCTTTAATAAGCACTCATTGTCAGAAAGACCAAAAGTATAGAAATGGCATTAATAAATATCACTGAGATATAAAACTATTCTAATATAAGTATTTACTGAATAGGTATTTTAAATTTCACCTGTATTTCACCTAGGATTTTCATGATTCCCTTCAAGAAAGATGTTTTCTGGCAAAGACAAAGGTCATTCTCATCCTCTTGTTGGTACTCTATTTCTTAAAACAAAAAAGTTTTAAGTTAGCAAAGTCAGCAAAACTAGCCAACACATCAAACATGTCCGAGAGTATATTCTATATCCTCCACCCATAGTCTCTCACCTCTTCAAAGAAGGGAGGAAGGTGCATTTTCTCAACCTTCTTCAGGCCTCAGCTTGGTCATCCTGATTTCAATGAAACAAAACTGGTGGATTCATAGAGAAATGGATACATATTCATTGATGGTAGAATTGCAACCTTGTAAATTTTTGCACAGTGATCTGGCAGGAAGCAGCAAAAATTATTAAAATAATTATATCCTTTAATTGAACATGTCCATTATTGGTGAATTTATCTTAAAATTGTTATTGAAGACAAAACAAACAAAATATTCAAATATGGCAGAACTATGTATAATTATATACATACATACATTTTTTCCTATACAGTTTGTCACTGTTCCCTCTAAGTAGACTTCTTCTGGCTATTCTGATGATTACAACAGTTTTTAAGAGTTACCAATATCATCTTTTCTTATAGGAATGTGAATCATTTAAACTTATTGGATCCCTTAAGAAAGTTTTTGTTTGTTTGTTTGTTTTCCCTTTCTTAATTACCTTTGGGTGATTGTCTTGAGTTCTGTGTTTGGGAATCAAATTTTCTATTTCAGTCAGGTCTTTTCTTTAGGAATACTTGGAAGTCTTTTACTTTATTAAATGACATACTTTCATGATGACATAATGTCATCAATTTTGCTGGATAGTTGATTCTTGGCTGTAGACCCAGTTCCCTTGCTTTCTGGACTATCATATCCATGCCTTCTGGTCCTTTAGTGTGGATGCATCTAGGTCCTGTGTTATCCTAACTGTGGTTCCATGATATCTCAATGTTTTCTTCTTAGCAGCTTGTCATATCTTTTCCTTGGTCTGGTAGTTCTTGAATTTGTCTATAACATTTCTGGGCACTGTCAATTGGGGATTAAATGCAGGAAATGATCTGTGTATTCTTTCAATTTCCACTTTTATCTCTTGTTCAAGAATGTTGGGGCAGTTTTCTCACATAATTTCCTGTAGAATGATATGATTGCATTTTCTTTTCTCATGATTTTCTAGTAATCCAATAATTCTTAAATTGTCTCTTCTGGATCTATTTTCCACATCTGTAGTTTTATCAATGAGGTGTTTCATAGTTTTCTCAATTTTTTCATTTTTTTGATTTTGTTTTATAGACTCTTGCTGCCTTGGGAAGTCATTTGCTTCTATTGGTTGGATTCTAATTTTTAAATATTGAATTTCATCCCTGGCTTCTTTGGTTATCCTTCCCCTTCTAGTCTATTTTTCTTTGCAGGTCTTCTTTCATTTTCTTTGCCTCATTTTCAAGCTGGTCAATTTTGGCTTTCAAGACACTATTTTCTTGTTTACGTTCATTGCCTTTGTTTCCAGATGACTTATTTTGCTTTTTAAGTTCTTTTTCCAATTGTCTTCAGCCTCTTTTAATTGTTTTTTGGATTGTTTTGAGTTCTTCCAAAGCCGGCATTCAATTCACTGGAGTTTCTGCATTTTTGCTTGGTATTCCTTGGTCTTCCTCTATTCCATTTGCTCTTTGTTTATTACCTGGATAGAAGCCATCAATTGTAATTTCTTTTTTTCTTTTTCTGTTGTTTACTCATATTTTTTCCTTCTTTCCCTCCTGTTATTGGCTGTAATAAGGCTCCTATGATTATTTGCTGGATCTGTGGGCTTGGGCTATTCTGTCCTGAAGGGGCTTCTTCTCTGCTCTGCTGATTGACTAGATTAGGCTGTTAGAGTACTAATGATCCCTGGGGTCAGATCTTTCCTAGCTGGCAGCAGAAACTGAAGGTGTAGGTGCAGGTGTGAAGACTGAAGGGAGTTGTGCTTCCTGCCCTGTTATCAAGGTATTCTGTTGTGATCTGAGACAGCAGGATTCTTCTCAGTGCAGTCAGTGGGGGAGGGGTGTTGGAGATTGAATTTCCCTGCCCTCTGAAGTCTTCTTATCTGCCCTATTGATAGACTAGATTAAGCCAGAGCTCATCTGCAAAACTGGATGTGCCCTGAGACCAAAACCTTGAGAAGCTGAGGTCCAAGATGGAGAGAAGTAGCTGGGACTAGGCTGCCCTCCCCTCTGAGCCTCTCTTCTCCCTGATGGCTGTGGTTAGAGCCCTGAGCCTGGCACAGCTGTGGCAGCAAGGCATTCCCTCTGGGCTGTAGCACTCACCCTGAGATTCCAGCAACTGCTGGAGACTCAGCAAAATAGATAGGTGAGGGGTCCTGGGACCTTCCTTCTTCCTTTTCCTTAAACCCAAGAATTCAGGTTTCTTTGTGTACCTGTTAAGTTGAATTGAGCAGGAGGGGCTCCTGGCTTTGTCCTGTTCTTAGATTTGGTTTTGTCTCCCCTCAAGGCACTTTGTTTTTGATTGGTGTAGAAGGGTTTTCACAGAGATCTGGACTTTGAATGCTTCTAAGCAGCCATCTTGATTCCATCCCCCAAGATTTAGTTAGTCTTTCATACATATACTAGATTCCCTAGTTGATTAATTAATTTACTGACTAATTAACAGACTGCTTCTATGTAGACTGAAAAAAGTAGGAGGATGAGGACCCTGACTCAGGTGTGGATACATCCTGTTAGCTCTAGCATTTAAAGGCTTTCATATATGTGGCCAAAGGATAGGAATAACTATTTCTTAAAGGAAGAATTGCAAATTATTTAACATCCATATGAAAAAAATGCTCCTAATCACTAATATTAAGAAGAATGCAAATCAAGACAACCCTGAGGTTTTCTCTCATACCTACCAAATTGACAAAGATGGGAAAGATGAAAATGGCCAATATTGGAGGGGTTGTGGAATATAGGTACCCTAGTGCATTGTTGATAGAAGTGTAAATCAGTATTATCATTTTGGAAAGCAATAGGAAATTAAGCAAATAAAGCAATGGAAATGTTCATATTTTTTGACCCAGAGATTCTAGTATGACTGACCATTACAATGGCTTAAAATTAAAATTTTGTTTTACAGCTCCTGTAATTTACATGGTTTTAATTGCATATATTGTTTTTCTAATTCTTCTTAATTCACTCTGCATCAATTCATGTAAGACACATATTTTCCCGAATTCTTAAATGTATCTTTTTTTACAACATAATATTCTGATATATTTATATTCAATTTTTTGTAGTACATATTGTTTTTAAAGTGATAGCTCCCAAATGGAGCATATGTTGTGAATGTAGAGAATATTGCCTTTTTTGCCTTCCGGCTGCAAGAAGCATAGCTTCTTATTTCACATTTTGTGACTATTTTACTCGTAACATTTTTATCCTGCTGTTGAAAGATAGGCATACCCAAACACATGTTCTCTCAGATGAATGCATGACATGAAACAATTTCTTTTAGGGTAGTTAGAAAAACTTGGGATCATCTGTGAAATCAATGGTTCCAGAGAGCTTTGGGACTGCATTTTTATAGTCAATGCTGGTGTATCGTAGGCATTTCTATCAGAAGCAGCATGTGTAGTGAATAGAAAGCCAGCTGGAGAGTGAGGAAGTCATGGAGTGAAGCCTGCCTCTGCTAAATGCTAGCTGCGTGACCACGGGCAAGTCCATAAATCTTTCAGGGACCCACACAGTTCTCTAATTCTATGAATTTCAGCCAGGGGTGTGCTGAAGCATACCTATTCTGATAGAGCAAGAGCATTTCCCCCTCAGATATCAGGAAATGCTACAAATCAGAGCTTTGTTGGTTGTCTAGATTTAGAAAGTGATGGAGTAAACATTAATAAGGTAGATTAAACTGAAAAGTGTGCTGTGTGTACCTTTTCCACCCACCTCCCTCCTGCATCCGGTTGTTAAACATTTAACAGTTCACCCCAATTAGAGATGACTCAATTGCTGATCTGTAATAATGGAGAGAGTTTACAAATTCACATTTCCCATACTAATGAAACAACAGGTGTAAACCTAACCACATGCCACTCATATCTGATTCTAGTTTATGAAACATTAATTAAGTACTTAGGCTGTGTACCTGCCATGGATACAAAAATGAAAACTAGTATCATTCCTGCCTTCAAGAAGGTTACAATCCAATTTAGCAGTTTAGACCTGCAAATGAGCATGTATTCATTTATAAAGTGGTAAACACAAAGGAGAGATTTGAAAAATTTGAGAAGGGAGAGGGAGCTTTTAGTTGGAGAGGGAGAAAAGAAAAGATGATGGAAATCTCTGAAAGATAGGACTGCGGGTTGGCATAGTGGATAGAGCACAGGGCCTGGCATCAAGAAGTTCTGAGTTCAAATATACCATCAGACATTTACTAGTATATAATACTGAAAAAATTATTACCTCAGTCTATCTCAGAGTTTTTCTGCTATAAAATAGGAATATAAATAATACCTAATTTCCAGGGTTATTGTGAGAATAAAATGAGATAAAATTGTAAAAGCTCTTAGCACAGTGCCTGGCACTGCTATACATATTATAGTTGTGTTGGGGTTTTTTTTTTTTGTGAGACTTGAGTTGGCAATTAAAAGAAGAAAAAATGATATGACTGGGGATGATTATTATACCAGTTTGGTTGGAATAGAGAGCATGGAAGGAAGGTCAAAGTGAAATAAGAAACTGAAAGATAAGTGTAAATCTTTTTGTGAAAGACATTAAAAAATACTCCTAAAGGAATATGCATTTTAGAACCTTGGCAATATTAACCTTCTGAAAATTTTTGAGCAAAGATGGGATGTAATCAGACTTGTAGCTGAGCAAATGATGCAGTGAAAAGGGGAGAACCTGGATGCAGAGAGACCATTTAGAAGGGCATTGAAATAATGGAGGAAGCAGGCAGTTAAGGGGTGACCTTGGTCAGTGTCAGGTACAATATTGCTGATATAGAAAGAGCAGGACAAATGGTCAGTTATAGGAGGATTGTAAGTGTTGAGGGTGATGGGACAACTAGGTGGTTCAGTGGTTAGAGAGCCAGACCTGGAGATAGGAGGTCCTGGGTTCAACTATGACCTCAGATGCTTCCTAGCTATGTGACCTTTGGCAAGTCATTTAGTCCCAGTTGCCTACCCTTACTGCTTTTCTGTTTTGGAACTAATACCTAGTATTGATTCTAAGATAGAAAGTTAAGAAATTTTTAAAAAGCAAAAAAGTTGAGTGTGAGCAAGAAGTCAAAGATGACAAAGCTATAAGCCCAAGTGATTGGGATAGTGGTGATTCCACAAAAAGAAATATGTAATAGAAAAGAGGGGAAGATTTGGGAGGAAATGTTTGGACATTTAGGACATTTTTTGTATGAAGTGTGATGTAACATATAGGTGGAAATGTCCATTAGACAGTTAGAAATTAGAACTTGGGGGCAGCTGGGTGGCTCAGTGGATTGAGAGTCAGGCCTAGAGATGAGAGGTCCTATGTTCAAATCTGGACTTAGACACTTCCCAGCTGTGTGACCCTGGGCAAGTCACTTGGCCCTCATTGCCTAGCCCTTACCACTCTTCTGCCTTGGAGCCAATACACAGTATTGACTCCAAGATGGAATGTAAGGGCTTAAAAAAAAAAAAAAGAAATTAGAGCCAAGGGGAGAATTACAGGGTGAGATGCGGAGAACTTAAGCCATGGTGCATAGACCACCAAAGGAGGAATAGAAAAAAGAAGAGGACTGAGGATAGAGTCTGAGGTAGCATCCACATTGAGGGAATGGGAAGATAAAAATGCACCAGAAAAGCAGGTGAAGAAGGATCGTTTAGACAAAAACAAAAAGATCTAGGAGAGAGCAGTCATGGAAGCCAATATAGGAGAGAGAATTAAGGGGTTGCCATATTAACTGTCTATAACAAATTTATGTTATGTAGTCTTAACTGGCCCCTCCCTATTACACACAAATGCTTTTGAACATTTTACTAAATGACAATAATAAAACCAATGAAAACAACAATAATAACTATAATTATAGTTGGTTTTTTATAGATTTAAATATTGCAAAGCAATTTACCTATGCAGTCTCATTTGATCTTCACAACAACCCTAGGAAACAGATATTCTTAATATCTCCATTTTACAGATGAGGGAAATGAAGCGGAGAATTTTGAGTGACTTTCCTATAGATACACCTTTGGTGCTTGTCTGAGTTAGGATTCAAACTCAGGTTTTTCTGTCTCTAAGCCCAATGTTCTCTCTACTGATCCATCATTAATTTGATGGATTCTCTCTCATTCTCCTTAGCAATCCTTCTAAATCTTCTCTTTCCTGGAACCACCACTCCTACCCTCTACTACACAGAGGAACTCACCAAATTACTCAAAAATTTTGAGGACATACATCTCAAGTTCTTCTCCACAATTCTATACTCTAAATGTCTTCAACAATATCTAGAGCTTCAGCCTTGGAGGAGGAGGTTACCTTTACCTTGTAAGCACCATTTGTTGGCACCTCGATATCATCCTCTGGAAGCTTCTCTATTTAATCAAACCCTATTCTTTCCCTAATTTTTGGTCCCTCTACTGACTCTTTCTTTAATGCTAATAAGAATGCTCAGAGTAAAAACACTGATGAAAAGCAACTGCTTGACTACAGGGGCTGAGGGGAATGACTGAGCAGAGACTCCAAATGAACACTCTAGTGCAAATGCCAACAACATGGAAATGGGTTTGAATCAAGAACACATGTGATACCCAGTGGAATCGCGCACCGGCTATGGGAGAAGTGGTGGGAGAGGGAGGGGGGAGGAAAAGAAAATGATCATTGTTTCCAATGAATAATGTTTGTAAATGACCAAATAAAATAATGTTTAACCCCCCCCCAAAAAAAAAACAAAAATAAGAATGCTCAGATTTATTTCATTCTTAAAAATAAAAAAACAAAACCTTTACTTGAGCCTACTATTTCCTCAAACTCCAAGAAATAGGTATCTGTCTATACTGATAGCCTCCATTTTCTCATCTCACACTCACTTCTGAACCTCTGGCAAACTAGATTCCAATATCATGACTCAACAAACTACTTTCTCTAAAACTAATTTGTATGTATGTATATGTGTATATAATAGAAATAAGCAAGACATAGGTTTTTATGCACATATATCTTTTTGTCAATTGATATATATATATATATATGTGTCTGTGTGAATTGATTTTTCATTCTTTAATTAAATATCAGAACATTTCCATACACAAAAATCAGATCACAGAGTATTTCTATGGAATAAAAAACTGTCACTTTTTTCACCCTTTAAAATTATATTTTCCTCAAATTACAATCAAAATAATTTTTAACATTTAAAAAATTGATTTCCAAATCCTCTCCTGAAAGAGAAAACTACCTTCAAAAGGAGATAGCTTAATGTAAAGGACCAGGAGGGATTGGAAATGGGAGAAAACCCCAACTAGGAAACTCCTTGAGCCAGTGAAGCACAACCCTTGCAATTATAAAAACAAAACAGCAAAAACAAAAACAAAACCAAAAACCCAGCAAGTTTATTGAAGGTAGGAAATGGTAGATAAACTCCTAAATCTATACATACATATATATATATATCCTCCCACCAATCTATGCTCCCCTTTGAGGGGTTTGCTCTTCAAGTCTTCTCAAGTCCTTCTTATTCACTCTCTGATCTTATCTAGACCCCAGTAAGCTATCTGATTACCCATATACTACAGAATGTCTTGAAAAGACTGAGGATGCAGGACTCAGTTAACCAAACAACCTGGGGTTGGCTTCTTAGGTAATCGAAAGCACTAGGTGACAAAACCCTTGGGTTTACCTTAACCACGTTGTTTCTGACAGGTTCATTTCTATACTTCAAAGAAAGGCAGGTCTCCTCCAAGGCAGTTTTTCAACTCAGGAATTCCTAATCTTTCCACAAGATTAGTCTTTTCCCAGGGGATGCCAGAGCAAAGATACTCCTTGCCAACTGAGAGGAAAGTCAGATCAGGAGAGACCATTTAACCCAGTAAACTCCCAAGATCCTCCTCTCCTTCCAGAATCTTCTCCCAGGATTTGTGTCTAAATTCTCCTCCTTTCCTCTTAAAGTCAATCTGTGCATTTTTCTCTATCCCTTATCATTTATCCTTACACTCACTCCCTATCCTTCCTTCTACCTGAGATGGTAAGTAATCTGACATAGATTTGACAGTGGCAATCATGTAAAACATTGCTCTATATTAGTCATTTTGTGAGAAGAAAAAAACCCTCAAACACAAAAAAGTGAAGAAAATGAAAGATAGTATGCTTCAGTCTGCATTCAGACTCCCCAATCCTTCTCTGGATGTAGATGCCATTTTGCTTTTCCTTTTTTCCACCCTTTTTATTGTCATGCAAAACATAGATATGAGTCATTGTTGTAAGGGTGCATTCATACATAATCAAAATTCATGAGCAATTAATGTTTTTCCAATTGTTTAGATCTAGTTTTAATTGTGTGGAGAGCATTTTGTAGTTGTGTTCATATAGTTCCTGTGCTTGTCTTGGCAGATAGATTCCTAAGTATTTTATACTGTCTATGGTGATTTTTTTTTAAACCCTTACCTTCCATCTTGGAGTCAATACCGTGTATTGGCTCCTAGGCAGAAGAGTGGTAAGGGCTAGGCAATGGGGGTCAAGTGACCTGCCCAGGGTCACACAGCTGGGAAGTGTCTGAGGCCAGATTTGAACCTAGGACCTCCTGTTTCTAGGCTTGGCTCTCAATCCACTGAGCCTCCCAGCTGCTCCCTTGTCTATGGTGATTTTAAGGGGAATTTCTCTTTCTAACTCTTGCTGCTGGGATGAGTTGGAAATATATAAAAATGCTGATCATTTATGTGGGTTCATTTTGCATCCTGAAACTTTGCTAAAGTTGTTAATTGTTTCCACTAGTTTTTTGGTTGATTCTCTAGGATTCTCCAAGTATATCATTATATTATTTTCAAAGAGTAATAGTTTTGTTTCTTTATAGCCTCATTTTAATTCTCTCAATTTCTATTTTTGTTCTTATATTGCTATAGCTAGCATTTCTAGAACAAAACTAAATAATAGTGATGATAATAGGCATCCTTGATACATCTCAATCTTATTGAGGAAACTTCTAGTTTATCCTCACTACAGATAATGTTTTCTGATGGTTTTAGATAGATAATACTTATCATTTTAAGAACTTCATTCCTATGCTTTTAGTGTTTTTAATATTAATGTGTTTCTAAAAAAAAGCTTTTTTATATGTTGTCTATTTCATCTATAATCAAGTGATTTCTCTTGGTTTTGTTATTTATGTACTGTAAACCTTAAAATTTCTTAGACTTATGAATGTTGGAAATTTCCCCATTGGGAAATTTCATACTTGAAAAATTTCCTACTGATAGTAAGAACTCTATTGGAATATGAAACTCCTTGGCATGGGAGGATCCTTCTCCTCCCTACTTAAGACTACTTTAGGACAGAAACCTTTTGCTAAACAATGGAAAAGGGCTTTGACCTATGCTTAAGCATAGAACAGGAAGTTCTTTGAGTCATGATTGATTTTAGAATTGATACAATAGAGATACTTGGAATGACAGAACCAGGTCTTGGAAACTACAATCTCCACCCTACTCAGAGTAACAGGATTTAGGAAGGGCTGGAGCAAAGATCAAGATTTAATTATTTGAGAATATGACCTTTGACAGACATGTGCAAAGGGAACAGACCTCTGGGAGGTCCTGGGTTGGGTTAAGCTAGAGCCACCAGTGGCACAGGGGAGACATCGACAGTGATTGGTAGATGTGAGAACTGAGGGGAGGGAACTTAGATTGTTGGCTTAAAGATAACGGGGTCTGGGGCTCTGGAGGAGGTCTGAGAGGAGAGAGGTCCTGGAGGGAGAGTTGCTGGAGAGAGTTTTTGCTCTGAAGGAGGTCTGAGAGGAGAGAGGTCCTGGAGGGAGAGCTGCTGGAGGAGGTTTTGCTCTGAGGAGGTGGTTGCTCTGAAGGAGGTCTGAGAGGAGAGGTCCTGGAGGGAGAGTTCCTGGAGAGGTTTGAAGGAGGCTGTGGAAGGTGAACTCAGGAGGAGTCAGGAGGAGAATTCTCTGGAGACATTTCTTGAAAGGAGGCTCTCTTGAAGGTGGAGCCTGAGGTTGGCATGAGAAGCCTTACCTAGAGAGATCTTGGGTGAGTGATAAAACCAACTGACTGATTTATCTCTTAGGACTGAGGTCTAGGCCTTATTGGTTTGAGGCCCTTCATTCTTATTCCTTTCTTACTTTCTATTGATTAATCAGTGTATTATAAATTAAATTTCTCTATAAAACCCAGTTGGCTTGGGCATATTCATAAATTGGGAATATTTTCCCTGGCGACCATCTTATATTTATATAAAACCAAGACACAGTAGAAAACATATTTCAGCGGTCATAATTGTTATATATATCCCCCTTGCTCCCAAACATTTTAACTATCTCAGTTTATGGCTCCCACTTTCTTATCTACAACTATTTAATGCTCCCAAACTATTTAAAATCTAACAGTACTCAATTTTGTTGAAAGTTTTCTTAATAGTATTCCTGGTACAATTCCAACTTGGTCACAGTGTATAATCTTTTTGATATATTGCTACAATCCCCTTGTATTTACATTTTTTTCTGAAACAATATTCATTAGTGAAATTGATCTATAGTTTTCCTTCTCAGTTTTTGTTCTTCTTGATTTAGGTTTTAACACCATATTTGTGTTATAAGAGGAATTTGGCAGGACTCCTCCACCTATTTTCCCAAATAATTTATATAATATTGGGATTAATTGTTCTTTACATGTTTGGGAGAATTCATCTAGTCCTGGAAATTTTAATTGGAACATCATTGATAGCCCTTTTTATCTTTCTAAGGTGAGTTATTTAAGTATTCTATTTCATTTTCCATTAATTTGGGCAATTTATATTTTCATAAATATTGGTCTATTTTACTTTGATTTTTAGATTTATTAGCATATAACTGGGCAAAATAGCTCCTGATAATTGCTTTAATTTCCTTTTCATTGGTGGTGAATTCACCCTTTTCATTTTTAGTACTAGTAATTTGATTTTCTCTTTTCTTCTTTTTTTGCAATAATTTAAAATTTTATTCTTAATACTATTTTACTTTTACCTGATTACATATAAAAACAATTTTTAACATTCTTTAAAATTTTTTTGAGAAACACACATGATGAAGGTAAACATGCATGGGGTAAAAGCAAAAAAAATTGAGTTTTAAATTTTCTGGTGTTCCCAACCTTCTTCCTTTCTTCTCTTTCTCCCCTCCCCCTTCCAGAAGATGCTAAGCAATTTGATATAAAATTTACATGTGCTCTGATATAGATTTTACTTGGACTTCTTTCTTCTTTAAAATAAAATTAACTAATGGTTTGTCTATTTAATTATTTCCCCATAAAACTTACTTCTAGTCTTACTTTACAAAAAAAATGTTTTATTCTTTAAATTTTATTAATCTCTTTATTTTCAGAATTTCCAATTTGGTTTTAAGTTGGGGATATTTTTTTTCTGGTTCTTTTAGAGTATTTTTAGTCTCATGCCTAATTCATTGATCTGTTCTCTATTTTATTGATTTAAGCATTAAAAGTATAAATTCTCTTTTATGTACTGAATTGCCTAAACACCAAAAATCTTGGTATGTTGTCTTTTGTTGCCATTTTTTTGTGAAATTATTGATAGTTTCTATGATTGTTTTTTTGACCCACTCATTCTTTCAGACTAGATTATTTAGTTTCCAATTAATTTTTAAGCTATGTTTCCATGGCTTTTTATAGAAAGCAACTTTATTGCATTATAATCTTAAGATGATATATTGAACCTTTCTGCTTTTCTGTATTTGATTGTAAATTTTTCATTCCCTTATACATGATCATTTTTGTGCAGGTGCCATGTATCACAGAAAAAAAGGTATGTTCCTATTCTGTTCTGTTTTCTCCAGAGGTCTATCATATCTAAATTTTCTGAAACTGTACTCATCTCCCTAGCTTTTTTCTTGTTTGTTTTTTTGGTTAGATTTATCTAGTTCTGAGAGTGGAAAGTTGAGGTTCCTTACTATAATAGTTTCTGTGTTTCCTCCTATAACTCACTTATCTTTTCCTTTAAGAATTTGGTTGCTATACCATTTATTACATTTTTATTTAGTATTGATATTACTTCATTGTTTATGATGTCTTTTAGCAAAATGTAGTTTCCTCATTTATCTTTTTTAAATAGATTTATTTTTGCATTGACTTTGTCTGAGAATATAATCACTACCATTGCTTTTTTTTTTCTTCAGCTGAAGCATACTAGATTCTGTTTTAATTCCTTACCTTTACTTTGTGCGTTACTCTCTGCTTCAAATGTATTTATTGAAAATTACATATTATTCAATTCTGGTTTTTAATCCACTCTGCTATCTGCTTCCATTTTATGGGTGTTTATCCCATTCACATTTACATTTACGATTATTAACTGTGTTTTTTTCTCTCCATCTTACTCTCCCTCCCATTTATCTTTTTCTTTTTCTCCATTTACTTTACCCCTCCTCTTAAGTGCTTTGTTTCTGACCACCACTTCACCCAAACTTCCCTCCTTTTTTTCAGTCTCCTCCTAATTTCCCTCTACTCTTATTTCCTCATAAGGGCAGGATAGATTTCTATATCCAACTGAGTGTGTATCTTATTCCCTTTTTGAGCCAATTCCAATGAGATTAGGGTTCAAGATTTGCCTATCCTTCACTTCCCCACAAACATAAAAGCTCTTTTGCACTTCATTTATTTGAGACAATTTACACCATTTTGTTTCTCTCTTCCTCATTTCTTCAGTCCATCCCTCTTTTTTTATCACTTAGTTTTATTTTATTTTCATATCATCTTATAATAATCAACTTATACATGTATCTTTGGTTTATGTATACTTCCTCTAAATGCTCTAATAATGAAAATATTCTTAAGATTTACAAAGATCATCTTCCATGCAGGAATGTAAATAGTTTAATCTTATTGAATCCCTTATGAATTAGCTTTCCTGTTTCCCTTTTTATACTTCATCTGATTTTTGCATTTGAAAATCAAATTTTCTATTTAGTTCTAGTCTTTTTAAAATCAGGAATACTTGAAAGTCTATTTCATTAAATATCTATTTCCCCCTTGAAGGATTATACTCAGTTTTGCTGGATGGGTGATTTCTGATTGTGATCCTTGCATCTTTGCCCTCTGGAATATCATATTCAAAGCCTTCTGATAATTTAATATAGAAGCTGCTAAATCTCGTGCTATCTGGATTGTGACTCCAAAATATTTTAATTATTTCTCTCTGGTTGCTTATAACTTTTTCTCCTTGATTTAGAAACTCTAGAATTTGTCCCTCATATTTCTGAGTGTTTTCCTTTTGGGATCTCCTCAGGAGGTAGTTGACATATTTTTTCAATTTCTATTTTACCTTATAGTTCTAGAACATCTGGGAAGTTTTCCTTTATAATGTCTTGAAATATATTCTTGATCATTGCTTTGAGGTAATACAATAATTCTTTAAGAATCTCTCTTTGGTTTGTTTTCTAGGTTAGTTATTTTTCAGTGAGGTTTTTCACATTTTCCCCTATGTTTAATTCTTTTGATTTTTGTTTGATTGTTTATCTCATAGTGTCATTAACCTCCATTTGTCAATTTTAATTTTTAAGAAATTATTTGCTTCAGTGAGCTTTTGTACCTCCATTTCTATTTGGTTAATTCTACTTTTTAGTAGTAGTATCAGTAAATTTTTGTGCCTCTTTTATTATTTGGCCAATTCTTTGTTTTAAGAAATTATTTTCTTCACTATTTTTTTGTGCCTCCTTTATTAAACTGACTCCCTTTTCATGATTTTCTTTCATTATTCTTAGTACTTTCCCCAATTTTTCATTTACCACTCGCATTTGATTTTAAAAATCCTTTTTGAGTTCTTTTTGGAACAGATCAATTGATATTTTTCTTGGTGTGAGAGGGGAGTTGCATGTGGCTGTTTTGACAGTGTTCTGATCTTCTTTGTAACTGTATTAACTTTCTACGGTCATTTTTTTGTTATTGTTTTTTGTTCATTCTTCTAGCCTATTTCTTAACTTTTAATTCTATTACTTCAGTGGAGGAATCACTACTCCAAGTTTCTGGTTTTTGTGTTGCAATTTTCAGAGCTAACTTGGAGGTGGGGTGGTGAGGGAGATCCTAGAAATTCTCAGTTCTTTCAAGGTGGTGTGATCCAAGAAGAGATATGGTCACTTCTCTCCTGCCCTGCGTTCTGGTCTGTAAGTGACCACAAGCACTTCTCTCCACTCTGGAATGGTGACCAGGGTCTCAGATTCTGCCAGTTCTCCTCCTTGTCTTGGAAATGCAACCTAGAACCATGTATGGGCAATGTAACAGAGTCCTGCTCCCAGTGCCAGCAAAAGGTCCTCTTACAATCTCCTCCTAAAAAGTTATCCAACTCCCTTACTCTCTGAGTAAGGCTAAGAGTTCCAGAATCTACCACTGCTTCAGTCATCCCCAAGACCTGCTACTGATGTGTCAGGATATAGAGCGTGCTCTGGACTGGGTTCCATTCACATCCCAGTGACATTTTCTGATTAACTTCTAAGTTGTTTTAGGTTGGAAAAATGTTCCACTCCATTCCTTTTGTTGGTTCTACCACTCCATAATTAGTTTTAGGTGTTTTTTGTTTCATTTTGTTTCTTAATATCAATCAGAGGGGAATTTGGGAGAGCTCAGGTGAGTCTCTGCCTTTATTCTACCATTGGTGACTCTGCCCCAAAGAAGGGCTACTTTCTAACAAGAATATATGCAATAGAAATAATTCTAAACTTTTCAGGGAGATAGTTCAGGAAACTAAAAAGAGTCTGATCTTAGAACCAGTAACTTTAAAAGTATTATCATCTGTCTTAAGATAGCCTAACTCTGCCCGTCAACCAAGTACATAGTGAAATTATTTTTGTTTTGGATTTTGCAAGTCAAATGGAGAAGGAGAGAGGTATTCAAATAAAGAACAGAGATCCAAGAACAATCAGGCCATTATAATAGGGAGGGATAGTGGATTATTCTGGAGGAGGTAGAGCTTGAAATGACCCCTTGTTAGTCTAGGAGAAAGAACGCAAAATGTTGGTTCGGCAATATTTAGTGTCTATAGAGTTGTGAAAAGAGCTTCTATATAGATAATAAAATTTAAAAGTTTAGTTCCCCTAAATTAAATACAGTTTACATTTTCTCATCTGTATTCTATTATTCCTGTAAGTGGCCGCTAAGTTGACCAAAAGGAAACTGAAAAAAACCATCACCTTCTGTGTCTGTCTGATTTCCACTTGCAATATAAGCTTCTTAAGGACAAAGTATGAATCTCTCTTTGTCATATAAGAGCCTCTAGCCCTACATGGCCTGCTTTAATCTTCATTTAATTGCAGGACCGGCTGTCTACTGGCCTGCCTTTGTGGACTGGTTCAAAACAAGCCAAAGGGTTCTGCACCTGCCCTCACTCCCTGACTTTATAGTCTGAGGTCAAGAATTCCACCCCTGATCCCCCTCCCCATTTCTTTTCTAACCCCTAGCCAGCTGGCAGGACTCTTTAAGTGTCAGGAACCTGAACTCAGCCAGAATCCAGAGTAATTGTAACATATTTCTATTGCTGCAATCTTTGTGAAACCTTTAGATTATTAACCCACATTTCCTCTTGAGACTTCAAGGACTTGTTTTTTATAACTTTCAAGGTGTTTTAAGCTCCTATGTTTTACCTTTTCCACTTCAAAGATAACTTTTTATGCATAGGCTAGCAAAATATATTCCTACACTGGCATCACCTGAAAATGCGTCTCTTTGCATTTTGAGTTTATCGATTCTGGCTGGAGATGAGTGGTATGTTTCAACTTCAATCTTTTCAACTTATGGGTGATCATTAATTTTAGAGTACTTAAAGTTTTTTTCTTTATAATGTATCACTGTATATATTATTCTCCTAATTCTGCTTACCTCACTTCTCAATTCATACAACTCTTCCCTATTTTCACTGCAATTGTCCATTTCATCATCATTTATGTCACAATAATATTCTATGACATTCACATACCATAATTTTTAACTATATATTAATTGGACACCCCCCTAATTTTCCATTTTTCATTACTATGAGAATAAGTGCCATAACTATTTTTACATATGTATATCCATGTCTTCTTTGGTCTTTTTGAGGGTAGAAGTAGTATCACTGGGATAAATAGAATGCAGATTTTATTATCTGGTGGGGCATGGTACCAGATTGATTTCTAGACTAAATGTACCAATTCACAGTTCAATCAGCAACCAGGTAGGAAGGTAGCCAATAAACATTTATCAAGCTATTATTATGTGCTTAGCACTTCTATAAATACTGGGAGTACAAATGCAAGCAAAAAGAAAGATAATCCCTTTCCTTGGGTGCTTCTAGTATGCCGAAAAGGAGAATGTCTTAGAAATGAGGAAAAGGGGTACCCTGGAAACAAAATTTGGAGAGTCAGGAGCATAGCTGAAAGGAGAATGACATATGGTCAGCTTGGACAAGTATGCAAATTGGAGGCCTCTAAAGGAATTCACAAGTGGAGAAGGAGGCAAGCATGGAACTTCAGGCTATTACAGAGCAAGAAGTTTCTAGGCAATAATGGAAGTTTTGAATGAAAAGGCAGTTGAAGGGCAATGAGATGGCTCAGTGGATAGAAAGCCAGGCCTGGAGACAGGGGGTCCTGGGTTCAGAAAATCTAGCCCCAGACACTTCCTCTCTATGTGATCCTAGGCAAGTCACTTAATTCTGATTGCCCAGCCCTTATCACTCTTCTGCCTTGGAACCAATTCTTAGTACTGATTCTAAGCCAGAAGGTAAGGGGTAAAAAAAAAATTATTCAACAAAAATGAATAGAAGAAAGTTGTTTTTTTTTAAAGGCAACTAAGTCATAATGGCAATGTCCAGATGATCAGAGATATAGAATGTAGTATATTGTGTGCCTGTTTTCCCTCAATCCTGGCAATATTTGTCTATTTCCCTTTTTTGGTCAGCTTTTCTAGTCTCATGGACATTAAATAGAACCTTAAAGTTACTTCAATTTGGAATTCTCTAGTTATTAGTGATTTAAAGCATTTTTTCACATGATTATTGATTGCTTCAATTTTTCCTTTCAAACCTACCTTATAGGTAACTGAAATTTTAGTCTGATTTAAGCTCCAAAAATACTTCAGCAGGTAGAATACACTTGATGAAATGGTATAGAGGTAAGTGTACTACAAGTCCTATGCTTGTGTATCATCTGTACTAAGTGAAGTAATTTTTTACTTAATTTTTAAAATTTATTTTTAATTAATTAAAAATAAAGAACAGCTGATTTAAGTAGGCCAAGCAGAAGACAATGTGACCCCAAAAAACTCAGGTATATCAGCTGGGATTTCAAAGGTGGGAGGCTCCTTCATCTCCTGACTGTCTGAAAGAAGTAGAGGGAGTAAAGTTAAGGATTTCACAGGTAATTCTAGTGACATAGAACCATCTGGAGAACAAGTTATTGTGGCTCTAAGCTTGAGTAAAAGATCTCTTCCTAGCAAATTTATAGGAGAATTAGGCACTAGGAGGAAAGAATATTCTACTGACAGGAGTCCCACAGTCAACATTTGCAGGAAAAGTTTTGGTACCTTTAGGGGTGACCATAACACCTCCCCCCTTACATTTAGTGAGCCAATAGAATTGCATTCAGAATCAGGTTTACTCATTAATACTGATCTAGATGCTCCAGTGTCTAAGAGACAATTATAATATGTTTCCAATTTTTAGGATTACATAAGGTTCATCACTATGGAGGGTGGGGAAGGGATTGGAATAATTGGCATTAAAACATCAGGTTCTGGGAAATTGAAGGTTTCACTCTTTGATTCCCAGGCCCTTACCCACCCCACCCCACTCCCAACTTCATAAAGATGCTTGGGTATTCCTCTGGGATCCCCCACACTGAGAAAGATTTTCACCCTGAGTATAGCATGGTTGAGCTCCACTTAGGATATATTGTTGTTGGGTATGTTGTTGTGTATTATCATTTGCATTACTTGGATTATTAGTTCTATAATTGTTATTGTTTCCAAAATTGCTATTTCTAATCACCTGATTCCACTTCCTACAATTCATCATTATATGATCCCTTTTCCCACAGAAGTAGCATATTAATTATTGATTTGGGAATTCCTGCAAAGGGGCTATGGCTACTCTATAGTTTCATTTTTCTTTTTTAAGTTCCTCCTTTAAAAGTTTTATTTCTTTCCCTGAGTCCTCCACTAAGTTACTATTCTCATCTTTCTGTTCATGACCCTTAAACATAGAGACTGCTATCCTCCTCGATTCCTCAAGATCCATAGAGTCCAAATTCGGGAAGCTAGTCTTAAAATAGTCTCTTACAGCAATTTTTAATGAATTGCCTACATATTTGCCTAACATTCCTTTCTCTGGACAAGTCCCAGTCTATATATCAACCTTCTAGTTTAATAAGTCTATCCATAAACTGGGAGGGATTTTCTTTTTATTTTTGTCTAATGTTCTCGAATTTTGCCCATGTGCTAGGCACAAGCAAGCTCTCATTGGTGTAAGTAATGAGTTTCTGGCCTGGCTTATTTTTAAGTAACCTTCCTCTGTAATGGAATTCCATTTAGGATCTTCCCAGAGGCAATGAACTGCTCTTCTTTCTTAGGCCTCATTAGTAAGGGAGATGATTTTATTTTTCTTTCTGTCAAGAAAGCTTGTAGTAAATTCTCCAGGTCTTGCCATACAGGATCATGTTTACAGATATTTTTGATATTTTAAATCACTACAATAGGATCGTCTTCAAAGGAAGGGGAATTTTGCTTGTCTCTCTCACTGTTTGGGGGGTGAAGGGTGTATAGTGTCTTAAAGGCACTATGTCTCCAGCTTTATTGAAGGTGGATACTTCTTTTAAGGAGAATAGGAATTTAATTGAATTATCTGTGATTTCTGTCTCTTGGCTGGATGCTTGGGTTGCTGTGGAGCAGGTTACAGAGGGGGAGGTATAGGTGAGCTAAGAGGGAGGGGTTGGTCCAGGGATGGGGAGGCAGGGTGGGAGGAACAAGGGTGGGTTTTGGGAGAAGGTGCAGGGGAGGAATTGGAATGGGTCAGGTAGAGGAGGGAAGGGCTGGATCAGGGGTGGGGGCAGGGGAAGAGGCAGGGCAAATGGAGATCTCACAGGGGCAGAAGTGGTAAGAAGAAAGGGTGGGGACTGGGTGGGATGGAGAAGTTGAGAATGGAGGGCGGAGCAAGGGGTGGAAGAGGTTGAGAAAGGGGGAAAGAAAAAGGGGGGAAATCTTCCTTCTGAATTTTAAAATTACTTAAGTGTTTCTCAATGCTGTCTATTTGAGTCTATAGTTTAATCAAAGTAACCTTGTGTTGATTTTTCTTGAGGAGAAAATATGCTATGAATAAAAGTCCTCCTAGGAACAGTGCTAAATAAAATCATTTTGAAGTGTTGAATAGTTCAAACTCAGTAAAATTTTCTGGGAAGACAAACTTTTTCCAAGTGAAGGAAACCTATTCCTGGGCACAGGCAGATGGCACAGGTGTGATGCAGTGAGAAACAGCTTATCTTTTGGCTAAGAGCCCCAGGCTTAGTCCCACACGGAAATGCAAAGGGGATAGGTGGAGACTTCACTGCTAAGAGAGCTCCAATGTGAGAGTTCCCCCAAGGGGAAAGCCAGAAAGCTGCAGCAGGAGAGAAACATGGTTTTATCTACTCGCTCACTGGCTGGTTCTGGCGCATGCTGTATCTTGTCTAGGCCTCTCTGGCCTAGGCACGTTTTTCTTATCCTGTATTTTCTTTAATCCAGCCAGTGAGCAAGGGGCACCTCTAGAATGATCAAGGGGCACCTCTAGGTCCTTGAGAGCTGACTAGGATCGCTGGGGACCTACTCCTGAAAGCAGCTAGACTGGAAACCAAGGTGGGCAGGGGAGTGCAGACCTTGGGCGCCACTGGGAAGGTAGCGCAGAGAAGAGCTGCAAGGGACTGTGGAGATTCAAGAGCTTGCCTCAGGCAAAATATTTGCTCCTTAACTCCATACACAGAGAACCTGCCCAGCTCACTCAGATTTCTGACAAAAAATGGAAGGTAAAACATCCATAGTGATGGATAATCACATAAGGAAGTACTTAGTCTTCCCTAAGGTAACCAGGGCTTTGTCTCACTGACAACATCTGAGGATGGGGATGTTGCTGCTTATCTGTGATGGTCACACACTGTGTGATGGGGCAGTGAGAGGACTCATCAGGGACCCCAAGGTAGAAAAGATTGCTAATGGGAAAGAAGTATAATTCCTGATGCTTCAATTGTTAGAGTCAGCATTGTGTGCTTTCCCTTTCTCTTCTTGATCCTTCATGGTACCATGATTATATTTAATTGCCTAAGAGACTCCTGACCTGGGCACCTATGTTATATAACAGTGTTAGCAACTATAATCTCTTTTAGAGACCCTATATACCAAAAATGCACCTTAAAGCTGGACTCAATTCAAAAGGTACTAAAAGCCGGAATCTGAGAACACTTGGGTTTAAGGGAAAGACAGAAGGAAGGTCCCAGGACCCCTACCCCCACCCCCCACCTAGAGCACTAATCCTCCAGTAGCAGTGGGAACCTCAGGGCGGGCAAAGGTGTTAGTCTGGAGGGTGTGCCTTATGGGCAGAACTGTGCCAGGCTCAGAACGTCGAACAAAGGCAGCAGGGAAGGAGCTGGAGAGGGAGCATAGAGCAGACAGCCTGGTCAGAAGTACAGAGATCCTCCATATATATATATATATATATATATATATATATATATAAGTTTTCAAAACATTATTTTATTTGGTCATTTTCATACATTATTCATTGGAAACAGATCATTTACTTTTCCTCCCCACCCCAACCCCTTCCCTAGCTGTTGCGCAATTCATCTGGGTATCACATGTGTCCTTGCTCTGAACCCATTTCCTTGTTGTTGGTATTTGCATTAGGGTGTTCATTTAGCATCTCTCCTTGATCATGTCCCCTCAACCTCTGTAGTCAAGCAGTTGCTTTTTCTCAGTGTTTTTACTCCCTCAGTTTGTCCTCTGCTTGAGGATAGTTTTGTTTTTTTTTTTTTCTCGTAGATCACTGCAGATTGTTCAGGGACATTGTAAAGCCATTACTGGAGAAGTCCATTACGTTCTCTTGTACCGGAATGTGTCAGTCTCTGTGTACAATGTTCTCCTGGTTCTGCTCCTCTCGCTCTGCATCACTTCCTGGAGGTTGTTCCAGTCTCCATGGAATTCTTCCACTTTATTATTCCTTTTAGCACAATAGTATTCCATCACCAACATATACCACAATTTGTTCAGCCATTCCCCAATTGAAGGGCATCCCCTCATTTTCCAATTTTTGGCCACCACAAAGAGTGCAGCTATGAATATTCTTGTACAAGTCTTTTTCCTTATTACAGAGATTCTCCATATTGCTCCAGCCTTCGAAGAGGTTTTGACCTCAGAGCACACCCAGCCCAACCCAGCTGAACATAATCTCATCAAAAGTCTTCAGAGGTCAGGGAAGTCCAAGCTCCAATGCCCCTACCCCCCACAGACTGCTGGACTTTAATCCAATCAAAAACCTCCAGAGGACAGGGAAAATCAAACTCCAACACACATCCTGCACAGACTTCACAGAGAGATCTCCTGACAAAGCTCCAAGAGGGGAGACTGACAGAAAGCCCCAAAACCAAAAATATGAGAGAAGCAAGAGCACAGACAAATATGGGAAGCAAAGAAGGGGTAAATATGAGCAAACAACAGAAAAAGAAGAAAGAAATTACAATCGACAACTTCTGTACAGGCAATGATCTAAGAGCAAATGGAACAGAGGATGATGGATCATCAAACAATAAATCATCAATCCCAGCAAATTGGAGACAGGCTTTGGAAGAATTCAAAATGCAATTCAAAACACAATTAAGAGAGGCTGAAGGCAATTGGGAAAAGAATTTAAAAACTAAGATAAGTCATCTGGAAACAGAAAATAGTGTCTATAAAGCCAAAATCAACCAGCTTGAAAATGAGGCAAAGGAGATGAAAGATGAGGCAAAGGAGATGAGAGATGAGGTAAAGAGAATAAAAGATAACCTCCAAAGAAAATCAGACCAGAAGAAGAAGGATAGCCAAAAAGTCAGGGATGAAATCCAGTCTTCAAGAACCAGAATACAACAACTAGAATTAAGTGACCTCACAAGGCAGCAGGACATTTAAAAACAAATCCAAAAGAATGAAAAAATTGAGTAAAATATGAAGCATCTCATTCACAAAATGGAAGATTTAGAAAATCATTTGAGGAGAGATAATTTAAGAATAATTGATCTACCAGAAGATCATGACAAAAGAAAAAGCCTGGACATAACACTACAGGAAATTATTCAAGAAAACTGCCCCCATATTCTAGAACAAGAGGGAAAAGGGGAGATTGGAAGAATCCACAGATCACCTCCTGTACTTAATCCACAACTGACAACACCCAGGAATGTTATAGCCAAATTCAAGAACTACCAGACCAAAGAAAAGATATTACAAGCTGCCAAGAAGAAGTCATTCAGATACGATGGAACCACAGTGAGGATAATGCAGGATCTGGCTGCATCCACACTGAAGGACTGAAAGGCATGGAATATGATATTCTGGAAAGCAAGGGAACTAGATCTACAACCAAGAATCAACTACCTAGCAAAACTGACTATATTCTTACAGGGGAGAGTATGGTCATTCAACAAAATAGAAGAATTCTAAGAATTTGCAAAGAAAAGACCAGACCTGAACAGAAAATTTGATGTCCAAGCACAGAACTCAAGAGAATCATCAAAAGGTAATTTAAAAAGAGAGAAAAAGAAAAACAAAACAAAACAACAAAACCATTTTTTAAAAAAAGATACTCAATAAGTTAAAATGATATGTATCCCTATAAGAAAAGAGATCATTGGTGACTCTTAAAAATTGTTATTATCACCTGTGCAGCTAGAAGGATTACACTTAGAGGAAACAGTGACAAACTGTATAGGATAAAATGACAAAACTGTAGAGAATAAAACAGTGGGAGTTATAAACTGTAGTAGATAAAAGAGATTGCTTAAATTGTGACGGCAGAAATATAGTTTCAAGACAGTGTCTTTTTTTTAATCAAAATATAAGGTGGTCGCCAGGGGAAAATTCCCAAATATGAAATATATCCAAGTCACCTGGGTTTTATAGAGATTTTAATTAATACAAATGAGGAATTAAAGAAAGAGAGAGAGAGAAAAAGAAATAATGAGAAAAAAGGCTAGGCCAGCTTAGGCGAACCTCAAGAGAGAGATCAGTCAGTCTTCAATCCACTTACCACAAGATTTGTCCCAAGAAAGATTCTAGTGTTCAGAGAGACACCAGCTCAGCCAGCATCATATCCAGAGAGATTCTTCTGACAGTCCCTTCTCTCAGCTTTTCATCTCCTTTTAAAGGGAATTTTCTCCTATGTCACCTCCCCTAAGTTCTCACATCTATAAATCACAGTAGATGTTTTCCAAAGGACAGACCATTCTTAATTCATACCTAAGTAGACTTATACTTTTGATTAAGTTCACACCTGAAAAAAACTCTGAGTAAGTTCTCACCTCTTTTCTCCTTGTAAATTCACAAGTTGCCTTACCTTTATAGGTACTTAGCACTCTTTTTATTAGATCTAAAAATAGGCACAGCTTAAGAACTTTTGCCTTACTATAAGTATGGGTTTAAGTATTTTTCATTGTTCAGCAAGGAGTTTCTTCCCTTAAAGCATGCTTAAGTAGGGGTGGAGTAGAGGTCTCACATTCCTGATCTAAGTCCCTTCATTGTTTAAAATGGGGAATGGTCTTAACCAAATCTTATGAAGTAGGGTCTGAGAATTTTTAAGATTCACAAAATATAAATAGGTATATAGATATATGTATTCATAAATGCATGTACATGTGTGTGTGCATATATATATATATATATATATATATATATATATATACAACTAGAGCTAAAAAGAGGTTAATACTAAAAGAAACAAAAGGGAGTAAATTTATATGTCACAAAGAAGCTCATGGTGGGAGGGGGGAGAACATCAATACACTGGATGGGTAATGAGGTTGGAGATAGGAAATACTCAACTAAATGCATTGAAATTGACCCAAAGAGGGAAGAACAATTCAATCCATTGGGGCAGAGAGTAGATTTGCGCCTTATAGAGGAGTAGAAGGGTAACAAATGGACTGGTGGGGAGGGAAGCAATACAAGGGAGGGAGAGGGTGAGGGTAGTTTTAGAAAGACTGCAGGGAAAATAAGGGGGGAATAAGAAGGGACGGAGATAGAAAGGGAAGTAAAATAAGGGTGGGAACTAGGGGGACTGATTCAAAACAAACATTGGTGTAGAAGACAGGACCAGGAGTAGAAATCAAAATGCTGGGAAATACACAGCTAGTAATCATAACTCTGAATGTGAATGGAATGAACTCACCCATAAAACACAAGTGATTAGCAGAGTGGATTAGAATCCAAAACCCTACCATATGCTGTTTACAAGAAATACACATGATGAAGGTAGATATGTATAGGGTGAAAGTAAGAGGTCAAATCTATTGGGCATCAACCGATAAAAAGAAGGCAGGAGTTGCAATCATGACATCTGACAAAGCCAAAGTAAAAATAAATCTAGTTAAAAGAGATAGGGAAGGTAATTACATACTGATAAAAGGCAGTATAGACAATGAGGAAATATCAATACTCAACATGTATGCACCAAATGGCATAGCATCCAAATTCCAAAAAAAGAAACTAGTGGAGCTCAAGGATGAAATAGATAGAAAAACTATACTAGTGGGAGACCTGAACCTTCCTCTATCCAAACTAGATAAATCAAACTTAAAAAAAATGAGAAAGAGATATGGGAAGTGAATGAAAGCTTAGAAAAGTTAGAGTTAATAGATATGTGGAGAAAAATAAATAGGGACAAATACACTTTCTTTTCAGCAGTACATAGTACATTCACAAAAATTGACTGTGTCATAGGGCATAAAAACATTGCAAACAAGTGCAAAAGAGCAGAAATAATAAATGCAGCCTTCTCAGATCACAATTCAATGAAAATAATATTTAGTAAGGGTACATGGAGAGGTAAATAAAAAATTAATTGGAGATTAAACAATATGATTCTCCAAAACTGGTTAGTTGAAGAACAAATCACAGAAACAATTAATAACTTCACTGAAGAAAATGACAATGATGAGACATCCATTCAAAACCTATGGTATGCAGCCAAAGCAGTACTCAGGGGGAAATTTATATCTTTGAGTTCATACATTAACAAATTAAGGAGGACAGAGGTCAATGAATTAGTCATGCAAATAAAAAAAAAAGCTAGAAAGCAAACAAATTAAAAATCCTCAAATGAAGACTAAATTAGAGATTCTAAAAATCAAAGGAGAAATTAGTAAAGTTGAAAGTCAAAGAATTATTGATTTAATAAATAAGACTAGAAGCTTGTACTTTGAAAAAACAAATAAAATAGACAAAATACTAGTCAGTCAAATTAAAAAAGGAAAGAAGAAAACCAAAATGACAGTATCCAAGATGAAAAAGGAGACCTCACCTCTAATGAAGATGAAATTAAGGCAATCATTAAAAACTATTATGCCCAATTAAATGGTGACAAATATGGCAATCTAAGTGATATGGATGAATACTTATAAAAATATAAATTGTCTAGACTAAAAGAAGAAGAAATAAATTACCTAAACAACCCAATATCAGAAAAAGGAATTGAACAAGCAATCAAAGAACTCCCTAAGAAAAAATCCCCAGGTCCAGATGGATTCACAAATGAATTCTATCAAACATTCAAAGAACAACTAATCCCAATATTATACAAACTATTTGACAGAATAAGCAAAGAAGGAGTTCTTCCAAATTCATTTTACAACACAAATATGGTACTGATCCCAAAGCCAGGCAGGTCAAAAACAGAGAAAGAAAACTATAGACCAATCTCCCTAATGAATATAGATGCAAAAATCTTAAATAGGATACTAGCAAAAAGATTCCAGCAAGTTATCACAAGGGTTATTCACTATGACCACGTAGGATTCATACCAGGAATGCAAGCATGGTTCAACATTAGGAAAACCATCCACATAATTGACCATATTAACAAGCAAACCAACAAAAATCACATGATTATCTCAATAAATGCAGAAAAAGCCTTTGATAAAATACAACACCATTCCTATTGAAAACACTAGAAAGTATAGGAATAGAAGTGCCTTTCCTAAAAATAATAAAGAGTATATATCTAAAACCATCAGCAAACATCATCTTCAATGGGGATAAACTAGAAGCTTTCCTAATAAGATCAGGAGTGAAACAAGGATGCCCATTATCACCTCTATTATTTAACATTGTACTAGAAACACTAGTAGTAGTAATTAGAGAAGAAAAAGGAATTGAAGGTATTAAAATAGGCAATGAGGAGACCAAGCTATCACTCCTTGCAGATGATATGATGGTCTACTTAAAGAATCCTAGAGAAAATGCTAGTGGAAATAATCAACAACTTTAGCAAAGTTGCAGGATACAAAATAAACCCACATAAGTCATCAGTATTTCTATATATCTCCAACACAGCTCAGCAGCAAAAACTAGAAAGAGAAATTCAATTTAAAATCACCCTAGACAATATAAAATACTTAGGAATCTATCTGCTGAGACAAACACAGGAACTATATGAACACAACTACGAAACACTCTCCACACAATTAAAACTAGATCTAAACAATTGGAAAAACATTGATTGTTCATGGGTGGGAAGAGCTAACATAATAAAAATGACAATCTTGCCCAAATTAATTTAGTGCCATACCCATTGAACTTCCAAAAAAATTTTTTTACTGAATTGGAAAAAACCATAACAAAGTTCATTTGGAAGAACAAAAGATCAAGGATATCCAGGGAAATCATGAAAAAAAAAATACAAAGGAAGGAGGACTTGCAGTCCCAGATCTCAAACTATACTATAAAGCAGTGGTTATCAAAAAAATGTGACACTGGCTGAGACAGAAAGGAGGATAAGTGGTAAATGATCTCAGTAAGACAGTTTATGACAAACCCAAAGACCCCAGCTTTTGGGACAAAAACCCACTATTTGATAAAAACTGCTGGGAAAATTGGAAGACAGTATGGGAGAGATTAGGTTTGTATCAACATCTCCCAACCTACACCAAGATAAACTCAGAATGGGTGAATAACCTGAATATAAAGAAGGAAACTAAAAGCAAATTAGGTGAAGACAGAATATTATACATGTCAGATCTTTGGGAAAGGAAAGACTTTAAAACCAAGCAAGAGCTAGAAAAAAATCACAAAATGTAAAATCAATAATTTTGATTTCATCAAATTAAAAAGGTTTTGTACAAATAAAACTAATGCATCCAAAATTAGAATAGATGCAACAAATTGGGAAATAATTCATTACAAAAACCTCTGACAAAGATCTAATTACTCAAATTTATAAAGAGCTAAACCAATTGTACAAAAAAATCAAGTCATTCTCCAATTGATAAATGGGCAAGGGACATGAATAGGCAATTTTCAGTTAAAGTAATCAAAACTCTTAATAAGCACATGAAAAAGTGTTCTAAATCTCTTATAATCAGAGAAATGCAAATCAAAACAACTCTGAAGCATCACCTCACATCTAGCAGATTGGCTAATATGACAGGAAAGGAAAATAATGAATGCTGGAGGGGATGTAGCAAAGTTGGGACACTAATTCATTGCTGGTGGAGATGTGAATTGATCCAACCATTCTGGAGGGCAATTTGGAACTATGCCCAAAAGGCACTAAAAGACTGACTTTGGATCCAGCCATAGCACTGCTGGGTTTGTACCCCAAAGAGATAATAAGGAAAAAGACTTGTACAAGAATATTCATAGCTGTGCTCTTTGTGGTGGCAAAATATTGGAAAATGAGGAGATGTCCTTTGATTGGGGAATGGCTGAACAAATTGTGGTATATGTTGGTGATGGAATACTATTGTGCTAAAAGAAATAATAAAGTGGAGGAATTCCATGGGAACTAGAACAACCTCCAGGAAGTGATGCAGAGTGAGAGGAGCAGAACCAGGAAAACATTGTACACAGAGACTAATACACTGTGGTACAATCGAAGGTAATGCACTTCTCCATTAGTGGCCATGCAGTGACCCTGAACAACTTGGAGGAATCTATGAAAAAAACCACTATCCACATTAATCGGAAACACTGTGGAAGTACAAACACAGAAGAAAAACAACTGCTTGAATACATGGATTGAAGGACTATGGTTGGGGATGTAGACTCTAAATGAACATCCTAATGCAAACATCAACAACATGGATATAGGTTCTGATAAAGAACACAAGTAATACCCAATGAAATTGTGCATTGGCTGTGGGGGGTGGTGGAGGGGAGGGAGAGAAACAACGTGATTATTGTAACCAAGGAATAATATTCTAAATTGACTAAATAAACTAATTCAAATGGGAGAAAAAAAAAACAGGCACAACAGAAAAGTTCTTGGGATTGGTTTACCCTAAATTAGGAGTCTTTCATGTACTACAAATTAAATGTCTCATTTCTTTGCCTTATTTAGCCCCTTATTTTTTAAAAAAATCTAGACTATTATAAAATCATTAGGATTCTTTAGAGGGGAAATATATTTCATATGATTATTTTTTAATACAACATTCAATATAACATTCAGTTTGGTACTCCACATCCTAATGGGACTATGAAGAAATTGGAAAGCAATTATAAAGGCTATGGCTTGAAAATAAGTTTAAAGAAGTTGGATTTAGTTTAGAGAAAGGATGTGAGATAAATTCAATTCAACCAACATTTATGTGCATCATACGGGATGTTTGGCAACTTAATTGTCTTCCAGTATGCAACAGTTATAAGGAGGTTGCTGCTGTTGACTTTTTTCTTTCCTCTGTTACTATAGAGGAAAATGAACTTGTGGATATATAGCAACAGGAATGCCCATGAAGAAAATCTTCAATGTGTGTTTCAACACTGGAATGGCTACCAAGTAATAGGATAGAATACAGTCTTATTCATAAATGAATATAATCGTCTTTTGCATAGATGATCAATTTGAGATTATTTTAGGTCTTTAATTATAATTCAATGGTGTCATTAAATTTATATTACCTATTTGCAAAAAAAAATAGCACTTACCTTACAGGATTGTTGTGAATATTCAATGAGAAAATATTTTTTAAAGTAAAAGTAGCAGAGTGACTAGAATAGAGTAGATGTTTAATAAATGCTTGTTCTTTCCATCCTCCCTTCCCCCCTCTTTCTTTCTCTCTCTCTCTCTTCTTTCTTTCTTCCTTCCTTCCTGGCTTCCTTCCTGACTTCCTGGTTTCCTGGCTTCCTGGCGTCCTTCCTGGCTTCCTGGCGTCCTTCCTGGCTTCCTGGCTTCCTGGCTTCCTGGCTTCCTGGCTTCCTGGCTTCCTTCGTTCGTTCGTTCGTTCGTTTGTTCGTTCGTTCGTTCGTTCCTTCCTTCCTTCCTTCCTTCCTTCCTTCCTTCCTTCCTTCCTTTCTTCCTTCTCAAAAATTTCAGAATGTTATTAGATCATTCTCATAAATTTTTGTGTTCTCAGAGTGAGAGATCAAATTTGGTTATCCAATTTCCACACATGGGATGGGGGTGAGCAATAAAAAATGTGTCAAAATCATTCAAGATTTATTTCATATGGCTTTGTTTATTTATGATAATATAATTTAGGCCATGTTTTCTTCATTGATAATATGCTACAATCTTTCCACTCCTACCACATGCTTTTCCTTTTGCCTTTTGAGTAATACTCAGCCTTCATTCTTCAGAAGCTGTCGTGTGCCAGGATTTTGAAGTCTTACAACATCATTGGAAGAATACTGATGTCTAAAAGATGGGCCTTGATTTCTAGGTGAAGCTTGGGAGCCTTGTAAGCTTTGCTCCATTTCCCAAATGTAATCCAGCCTACTCTTTACCAGTTTTATTTTGGGTCCAGGTGTCTGTATAATAAGAAGACTAGATGGTCTGGAAATGCAATAAAAGCCAGGGGGAAAAAAGGATGCTGAGTACATGTGCCCTGCTGTACCTAAAGCAATGACAAGAAATCTAGGGGAGGATTCTAAAGGAGGATTTTTTTTAGAGAACCTGGGCAAGTGTTACATAGGATGAGAAAGGATAGATGGGTGGCGATCTGTGCCACTTGGAGCAAGCATTTTTATATAATGCATACTATGTGCCAGGCCTTGTGCTTAGTATTTTACAAGTGTTATCTTATTTGATTCCTACAACAATTCTTTGAAGTAGGTATTGATATTAGCTAGTAAGTGTCTCAGTTAGATTTGAATTCATGTCTTCCTGACTCTAGGTACTTGTGCCACTTAGTTGCCTCATAGAATCATGGAATTCCATGAAAAGTTTAATCAATTATAGGGTCATGGAACTACTTAAATATTAACATATGCTTCTCTTTAGGCTCTGAGTAATTAAGAAGCCAGATATTTAAATTTTCAGAAGCACAGGGCCAAATCCTAACTCTTTTCCTTACTACTTTTCTTACCTTAGACATGTTATTTAAGTTCTCTGTGCCTCTGAGTGTCTCTGGGGGAAATGGGACTCTGATTAAAAATGACTGAAACATCAAAGGCGTCTACCTAGTGGCATCCAAAAATGTTTATCACCCATATTCTCTCATTTAACCCTCACAACACCTCTGTGAGACAGATACTATTAAGGAGTTAAGTGACTTGTCCAGGGTCACACATCTAAAGTCCCACAGGTCAGGAAAGCAATTCGTTCTCTACTATACCTCTTAGAATGCTTAGTTTTCTTCAAAGCTCCTCTCAAACACCACCTCTAACATGAGACCTTTCTAGATCTTTCTATGGTTCCTTGTGCTTTTTTCCCTTCCCACTTTTCATTACCTTCTATTTATTTGTATATATTTTGCATCTACCCATACATCTGAGTTGTTTCCCTGTTACAACATAAAAGCTCAGTAGAGTCAGCGACTGTTTTGTTTTTACCTTTGTATATTCAGTGCTTAGTAGAGATCCTGGCACAATTTTTGTTATTCAGTTATTTTAAGTTGCGTCCAACTTTCTGTAACCCTGTTTGGGGTTTTCTTGGCATATATATTGGAGTGATTTGCCATTTCCTTCTCCAGATCGTCTTACAGATGAAGAAACTGAGACAAACAGGGTGAAGTGACTTGCCCAGAGTCACACAGCTAGGAAGTGTCTGAGGTCACATTTGAACTCAAGGAGATGAGTTTATTCACTATGCCACCTAATTACCCATCCTGGCACATAGGTGATTAAAAAAAACCCTTACCTTCTGTCTTAGAATCAATATTAAATATTAGTTCCAAGACTGAGGAATGGTAAGGGCTAGGCAACTGGGGTCCAGTGACTCATCCGGTGTCCCACAGCTAGGAAGTGTCTGAGCCCAGTTTTGAACCCAGGACTTCCTAGCTCCAGGCTTGGCTCTCTATCCATATCTAGCTGTCTTTTATAGTAGATGATTAATAAGAATTTGTTTATTGATTAATTTTATAATATTCAGTGTGTCTGAGCAGGGTTATGCATGCCCAGAAAGACTTTAGGGGAACTGAGGATCTCTTAAATAATTTGTGAGAGAAGAAACCTCCTGCTCCTCTCCCTTCAAGTTATTTTATTTTTTTAAAACCCTTACCTTCCATCTTGGAATCAATACAGTGTATTGGTTCCAAGGCAGAAGAGTGGTAAAGGCTAGGCAATGGAGGTTAAGTGACTCGCCCAGGGTCACACAACTGGGAAGTGTCTGAGGCCAGATTTGAACCTAGGATTTCCTGTCTCTAGGTCTGGCTCTCAATCCACTGAGCTACCCAGCTGCCCCTCAAGTTATTTTTTTTTCTGCATGCCAAGGAATCACTTCTTTTTAAAAACCCTTACCTTCTGTCTTAGAATTGACACCATGCATTGGTTCCAAGGCAGAAGAGCAGAAAGGGCTAGGCAGTGGAGATTAAGTAACTTGCCTAGGGTCACACAGCTAGGAAGTGTCTGAAGTCAGATATGAACCCTTATCTCTATGCCTGTCTCTTAGTCCACAAGAAATCCTTCTTGAGCATTGTACCCTTAAAAGAGTAGAGGTTAATATAAAAGATGAACAAAAAAAATGAAAACAAATTTTGGCAGAAGTAAATAAAAAATGGAAAGACGAGATGCCTAAGAACCCAACGTAGAGGTCTGAGCTCTTAAAGCCTCTGTAGGTAAATGATGGAAGAGTACTCTGGGGGAGAGGTGGTTACCTTGGTTTGGCCCTCAGCTATAGCTACAGTCACAGCTGCAGGGAGATGTGGTTTGGCTGCAATTTCCCACCATTCCTACACAGCTTATGTTCGCCCGATGGGATGAAAATGTTCATCTGCACTGGAAGTGGGACAGAAATAAATAGTATTGGTCCGTCCTCATCTTCCCACACTACCCAATAACTCTTTTGATCTCCCCCAACTCACATAAAGGAGAAGGGAATTCTGGGCTTAACGGAGAAGGGATCAGGGAATGAGGAGGAGGCTGGGAAAACAGCAGGAAAGGAAAAGAGAACACACTAGATCTACTCAGGAGCAATGTTTCCTTTTATTTTTTAAAGCTATGAACAGATGCCCATGTTCCATGAGCAGCAAACTTTAAAGGCTGAGTTTACATGGATCAAGGTTAGTTAGTGGTTTGAGGAGGGTCAGCAATGTTGACAATGCCTCCAACATCACCCCAGTACCTCAGAGACAAACTTTGCTCTGTAGGACCCTGCCAAGGTGGCATTCTGGCTGGCAGGGTTTTCTTAGGTTTGGGTCTTGTTATGAGCCTGGGAGTAAAGGTCACACAGTACCCTCACAGCCCAACACCCATGAGAGCCAAGGAAAAGAAGAGAGGGTTGTTTCTGGAGAAACAGAAGTATGGGAGTTGGCAGAGGGACTGAGAGTATCTCTGGAGTCACTGGTGAGTGGGAACCTGGCAGCAGGGCAAGGCAAAAACGACTCTGAAGTTCTGAAAACTTTCAAATTCCCAAGACTCAATGGATCTCAAGTGGCTAAGCCTCTACCCCTCTGGCCTGGGAAGTTTCCAGGAGACAGAAGGGAGGAACTCTCTATATTATCTGAATTTTGCTAATTAATGTCTAATTTGAAATAACAAGTGCCCTTAAAAATGCAAATTGCCTTGAAAGGACTTTTACTCTTAGTGTGAAGGAGTTTATTCATGAGAATATAGATATAGAGGGACTTTAGAAGCCACCAAGTCCAATCTCTTCATTTTACAGCTGAGGAAACTGAGGTCCAAGGAGACTGGGTGACTTACTCAGTATAAAACAATTAATAAATTTCTGAAGCAGAATTGAGTTCAGATCTTGGTGACTCAAGATCTAATTCTCTATCCCTTGTCCCACCTAGCTACTTCCTCTTTCTGCTTCTTCTCTCCTCTCAGCCTCCGATGTACTCCCAATCCTTCACTAATATTGTTTCAGTGGGGGTGGGAGAAGAGTAATGAACATTTTGGAGAAGTGAGCACTTCAGGAGAAGTGAAAAGTTGTATAGAACTATAATGGAAAGAATTTTTTTTTTTCCTTTCTGTACACTTTTAAGGATGAAACCAATTTCTGGTATTTTCTTGGTCCTTTTGGCACTCCAAGAGAGTGGTAGGTGCCTCATTTAGTCCAATGGCCTCATTTAAAGGAGGTCCAGAGAAATGATTTGCCCAATGTTCCTCAGATAATGAACGGCAGAGCTGGAATTGAACCTCTGTCCTCCCAGCACACCTAGCACCTCTGGTGTGAGGGCTTATCCAGCCCTTTTCAAGGCTGCTCATCATCCTTTGGTGTCCACTTGCTATTCAACTCTCACTTGTGGCTCCAAGAAGTGAAGTCCTGCAGTTACACCTTGGTAAACTGTTCCAGCAGGCAGGGTCAAACAGGTTGAAGGTATCCAAAGGGCCACAAACCTTAAGTGGTTTAGGGGGATGTCTACTCCAAGCACGGGAAGACTTCCCCTGGCAGAATGGGTGGATGAGAACAACTTGTTCCAGTGGATATGAAGGCAGCTGAAGTAGGGGCAGTGGAGCACTTAGAGTCTGGTCAGGTCTCAAAGATGACAAGCCATCCACTTCATCCTGCCCGGTCATCCTGACTTTTGTTCTGCCACTGGACTTTAATGACTCTGGAAGAGAGAATGAGGCTGATGACTTTATGCAATTCTGCCTCCACTCATGCACAAGTGAAGACATTATCCTATGATGTCATTGATCCTCTTTGAAAACAAAAGACAAAAGAGCAGCAACAAATCTAATACTGTTTTCTCCTCCACCAGGTCAATATTTTATATTCACAAAAGGTCTTTTTACTTCTTTTCCCCTTTGGGAAGCAGATAGGAAAATAGCTAATTAACCAAGTGATAGCATAAGTAGTAATGTGAATGAAACTCCAAAACACCAATAGCACAATGAAGGGACTTCTCCATTGATTGAGAGCAAAGCCCAGTTTATTGAATAAGAGAATGAATTTGCATGAGTGCTGGGTCCAAATTATAGGACTATCGACTTTAGAGTCAGAAGCAGCTCTGGCCCTGATAAATACTTAACAACTGGTTCTCTGAAATCTCGGGATACACTTTTAAGTTTAATCTGCACTACGAACATTCTCACCATAACTAACAACTATCCTTGATTTATAGTGTTTGACAATTTCCAAGGGATAAATGCTTGCACTGAAATTTTAACAAGGAGCTTCCTGCAAGCATCTGGCATACCCTTAGGTATGTGTGGGTCCTATGTATGTGGAATATTGAATTGCTTTCAGAGTTCATTGTATTATGTTTTAATTAATTGTTTTAATTAAATTTACTTCATTGCTTGAGTTGATTCTATCTAATGCACCAGGCCTGGAGGACACTTAAGGGATCAACTAGTCAAACTCTGTTGTTTTATAGATAAGGAAACTGAGACTAACATGAGAAAAGAGAGATTAAAGTAACCTGTCCAAATGCAGAGTGAGAAAATGGCAGAGCTGGCATTGGATTCAGGTCATCCAATTCCAAGTGCTATGCTTTGAGAGGTTATGTGGTATACTGGGAAAAACACTGGATTCCAAGTCAGAGCATCTGAATTAAAGTCCCAGCTCTGATTCTTGCTAGTTCTATGACCTTAAACAACCAATTTCCCCACTCTAGACCTCAGTTTCCCAATCTGTAAAATGAGAGAGTTGGACAACATGACATCTAAGCTCAAACTCAAAATTGATGAACACTTTCCACCATACTATCCTGCTCCAACAAACCTGTGAGATAGAAAGCATGATTATCTTTATTTCATAGATAAGGACATTAGATTCTCCATGATAACATCATCAAACTCATATCTTCAGACTCCAAAGCTAATGTCTGTGGAAGCCACAGAAGACCTGGGAGCTGCTGGCTACACTGAGTCACTTAGAAATTAAGTACGAAATAGATGGGTTGGGTAGAAACTGCTTGTAATTTAGTTCTAATTGTTTTATCCTGAAACCTATATGTGAACTGATCTTCTCTTTCCTTTGTTTTTTTACTTTTTATTGTATTTTCCCCATTACAGATAGAAACAATTTTTTTTCTCATGAACTTTATTTATTTAGAATATTTGTTCATGGTTACATGATTCTTAATTTCCCACCCCTCCTTCCTCCCCATTCCCAGAGTTGACAAGCAGTTCCACTGGGTTATACATGTATCATTGTTCAAAACCTATTTCCATGTTATTCATATTTGCAGTGGAGTGATCGTTTAACATCAAAATCCCAATCACATCCCTATCAAACTACATGATCAGTCAAATGTTTTTCTTCTGCGTTTCTGTTCCCACAGTTATAGGAACAATTTTTGACATTTATATTTTGACATTTTGCTTTCTAAATTCTTTTTCTCCTTCCCTCCCTCTCTGTTCTCCTCTCCAAGATGGCAAGTAATATGATATAGATTAGTTATACATGTGTTATCATGCAACATATATTTCCATATTTGGCATGCTGTAAAAGACATATTACTTATATGAGAAAAACTCATAAAGGAAATAAAGTGAAGAATGGCATACTTCTATCGGCATTCAGACTCCATTTGAACCTTATATAGCAGTGGATATCCATTTTCATCACGAGTCCCTTGAATTTGTCCTGGATTCTTGCCTTGTTGAAAATAGTTAAATCATTCACAGTTGATAACCATAAATTATTGCTGTTACTGTGTACAACATTATTCTGGTTCTGCTAAATTTCACTTTATGTCACTTCACTTGAGTTTTTTTAATGATCCTCTTGTTTGTGATTTCTTATGGCACAATAGTATTCCACTATAATCATCTATAATGGCATTGATGGACATCCTTAGTTTCCAGTTCTTTGCCACCACAAAGAGCTGCTATAAACATTTTTTTTGTACAAATAGGTCTTTTATCCTTACTTTGATCTGTTTGAGATACAGACCTCTTCTTTTTCCTTTGTATGTAAATGCATTTGTCTGAAATCTAAATGACCCAGATAGGGTAAGGGGGAGGCAAATTGGGCCTGAGAATGGTGTCAGTAGCAGAAAGCAGAGGAAAGTTGATTAAAAGATGAAGGATGGCAAACCTCTGAACTTGAATTGCTAAGTTGGCTGAGGCAAAGGAAGATTGGAGCCCTGAACCAAAAGCATTGTTAAATAATAAGAACATTGTCTCTGGGGTTAATGGTCCTAGGTTCAAGTCTTGACACACCTCATACTTGTGTGATCTAGGGTAGCTTACTAAATTGTCTTGGTCCTCAGTTTTTTCAATTGCAAAATGAGGAGGGGAGACAGGGTTGGACTAGAGCCTCCCTGAAGTCCCTTCTAGCATTAGCTCTATGATTCTATGACAAGTGAAACTTGGAAATCAGTCAGGAGAAAGCCTTTGGTGCCAAAGGCAATATCCCTTAAGTCTTCCTTCCTGAGGTCCTGTCCAGCTATTTAGATCACCAATGATAGGAAGAGGGAGCAAACTAGGTAAAAAGCTCAGCAAAATTGCCTCCTTATATGCTCATTTCCCATAGTCTACTAGTGTTCCTGCTCTCTGACCACCTCAAGCTATCCCAGGAAAGGATCTAGTCCTCCATTTAAAACCTTGATGGCATGGGTCAGATTTCTAGGTACCCCTCTCACTTTACAGATGAGGAAACTGAGGACATTTAACATCAGAGGTAGCTCTACTTCAGAATCTATGTTCTTACTTTTTCAGCCCCAGATTGGTTACTACACAAATTCCATGCCAGTAAGCCTTGCTGCCCACTGAAATTTTCTTTTTCTTGTTAGAACTGGACTAGCATCTAAGCACTCATGAAAAATCACTTCTCCTGAATGTTACTACATTAAAGAAACTTTGAAATTTCACTGTATAGACTTTTGACTTGAAGGTCATGTAAATAAATGTCTTTTTGTCAGTGGGAGTAGGATTTTATGACATTAAAAACATGAGTATAGCAAGGCTAAATTGGCTTCTGGGGCCATCTCATGGAAAAATGCTTGAATAGCTAGTCCTGGTTCCAGTTGACTACCGAGGAGTTTTATGGTTCAGTTTCTGGCCAGGTGTGACTTGCACCCTGAGACCTTGGCTCCTGAGACAGATGAGGTAATGACCAGTGGATGCACAAAAGGGAACATCGCCTCAACATCAGCCTTTGTAGGATGATTTCTTTTCCCAGATCCACTTCTCTTAGGAAATGTGCTAAGGCATAGAGGGATTATAATCTATATGAGTGGAGATGTCCATACTCATCAAATCACTACTTCTTGAAGTAAGGACTATAATAGGATTATAGAAACAATCAGAGAAAAGACAGTTGGGAGCCTGGGATGTTTAAGTTAATATAGAGTGAATCCTTGAATGTGGAAGATGCCAATTCCCAGTGCTAACTAACTCCCAGGTAAACTTCTCTCTACCCCCCCTACCTGTCTTAGTTTATATAATACAACACAGTTGTTCCTTCCTTCTAATGGAAAACAGAGGGCAATGGGGACTGCTTTAAGGAGGGGGGGGGAGTGATTTATGTGTTGCAAACTGAAGAATAACACAAGCCTAAGATCTAAGCAGGGTCCTGAAATATAATACCACATCTCCTTTTCCAAATGAGTTAGTTCAGCTTTTTGGCTATGTACTCTGAAGTTAAAGCAGAGATGTTTGTACAAAGTGGAGGCGTTTGAACCATTGGAAATGATTCTGAGTAGGTCCAGAACTCAGCTGTGCTACTGACACATAGTCATGATCAAATTTCCTGAACTCAGGGCAAGTAATAGGAGTCCAGCCACAGGCTTGGAACTCAGAACTGAAGGATGCCACATTTAAGGCTCATTGACCTTTTTGGATGGGACTTCAAATGAGTTGCAGTTTATGCTTTTTTATTATTATTACAATAGAATCCAGTCAGCCATTCTCAGAAGGACAACCACATGCTTTTTTCATTTATTTATAATTATGACTCCTAATGCAATTTCAGGGTTTTCTTTTAAAACTCACTATTGAAGGAAGGGCATTCATTGCTTCCTCCAGGCATAGTTCCATAAGGATACCCCACATTATCCATCCCATAGCCATTTCTGGCTTCAGGTTTAAAAAAAAAAAAATATATATATATATATATATATATATAAAGAGCAGTTAATTCCAGGTAATTTTAAAACCTGCAAGTTGGACATGATTGTGCAGACTCCATCATAATCTTTTTACTGTCAATTCTATCGTGGTACCCCAATTAAATATGGTCAAATTCACTGTTCCCATTTTTCATGGGAGAAAGGGACATGGGGAAGTATCTTTGAAATGCTGAAATAAGGAAAAAGACAGTTAAAAGTTAAACTCCAAATAGATGAGATTTTAACTCCAAATAGTGAAATCCATGAATTATACAAAAAACATAAACACTCTGAAAATCATAAAATACTATATAAATGCTAAGAGATATGAGCTACCAACCTCATATTTATCACTTCTTTCCTTCTATAAATCAATGTTTCTCAACCACCAATTAGAAAATAGATGATAACATTTTTTACTATTCTGCAAAAGTCCTTTTTTTCCATTTTGTATGTGTCTTTATCTTTAGATTAGCTTTTTTTTTTACATATAGTAACTTTCTTGATTTTCTTTTCTTACCCATTCTACCATTCTCTTACATTTTATTGGCTTGTTTAATCCTTTTACATTAAAATTTATGGTGATAAGATTTGTGTTTTCCTTCATTTATTTCTTTTATATTGATTTTTACTCCCATCTTCCTTTAAGTCAGTACTTTATGTCCATAAATGTTTGTCTTATCCTATGTTGATGCTAATCTATTCCTACAGGTTCTTCTCTATGCTCCCTGCCCTTGTTTCCCTTTACCTACTTTGTTACAAGGCAGTAAGGTTTCTGCCAGCTCCCACAAATGAATAAAGTTTTCTTACAAAACAGAAATTGGACTAGACCCATAACTGATAGGTAATTAAGCTGGTTCCATAATTGAGTCAAAGGTGGGGTCAGTGTGGTTCACTCAATTCTTACTTGCTATTCTAATCCCTTCAGTTTTCTCAATTTCCCCCCTTTTGACTTATGGAGCAGGTATCTCATTCCTGCATGGATCACTTATCTATAAACCAAATACATATAGTTTTTTTATAAACTCATAATCAGAATTACATAAGTCAGGTTTCAGATCAAACTACTTAAAGGACTCACAATAGATTGATTTTGAGAAGGGAGACTTCTACATTATCAAGGTAATCAAGAAAACAAGTTCAAATTTAATCCCAGACACTTGCTAGCTATGTGGTCCTGGGCAAGTCAGTCTTTCCGCCTGAGCTTCCTTAACAATAGAATCAGGGTACTAATAGCACCTGACAGAATTTTTGTAAGGATCAAATGAGATAATAGTTATAAAGATCTTAGTACAGTGCCCGGCACATAGAAGGTGCCTAATAAATACTCAGTCCCTGCATCCTCTACCTCCCTTTCCCTATCTCTACAATGATTCTTGAATGCATCCTCATCTTTCTGCTCTCATTGCCTCTATTTAGTATTGTATGCCTGTTCCTCAGGCCATTTTGGAAGACACCATTTTTGTTTTTACCCAAAGGACAGAGCATAGATCAAGTAATTAGCAACTCATTTTGAGTCAATAATTCTCAGAAGAGTGTCTGAGCCATAGGAAAGCAAGAAAAGAATGGACAAGTTAGTCAGGGCAATCAGAGAGACAGACCAGTCAAAGGTAGATAGCAGGACTTTTGTTAAGTTCTTGAATTAATCAATCAAGGAGATTATCTACAGGAAAAATAGGAGGGCATCAGACTCCAAAGCAGTTTGTTTAGACAGACATCAAATACAGTTGTCAGAGTTGTCAAAGAGGTAGTTTGATATATTCTATTTCTCCTGCTGAACTATTAAAAAAATTCTTGGAAGATATATTGGCCCTGCTCCCCACCATCTACTCTTACCTATGTTAACTTTCCCCTCAGAAATCAGCAGATGCTACAAGTAAGGGCTTGATTTATTGTTTTGTTAAAGATAACTCATCTACATTTAAGAAAGTGGTGGAAAAAATATCAAAGATACAGACTAAACTTGAAAGTGTTTATTGTTTTTTGGAGAGCCAATTGTTAAATGCTTACCAGCACACCCCTGGTCTTAGGCTCACTTTACTCTCTTAAAAATTATTGAGGACTCCAAATAGCTTTTATTTATATGGTCATATCTATTTATATTTATAATTTTAAATTAAAATATGTTAATATTACTATGAAAATGGCTTTGACCTTGATGATGCCCTGAAAGGGGCTTGGGGCCTTCATGGTCTCCATACCACACTTTGAGAAGAGCTGACCTAAGGCATTACATTCCATTTTTGATGAAGTCCTATTTTTAAAGAAGATTTTTCTTGCATTAGGTAAAAAAAAAAAATCTGCCTCTTGTTCATTTTTACCCAACACTACGCTCTTTCCTCTGTGGTCAAGCACGACAAATTTAAAGTCTCTTGCTTATAACAGCCCTTCACATAAGATACTTATTGTACATAAAGTAATTATTTTATGATGACTCTCCTATCTGCTCTTCATTTTCTTTTCTCTAGACTAAATACCCAAATTTCCTTTTATAATGACTACCTATGAATGAATGAATGAATGAATGAAAAAAATTATTAAACACTTGTTATATGCCAAGAACTGGGCTAAGCCCTGGGGATGCAAATAGAAAAAAATCTAGATGGTCTCTGCTCTCAAGATCCTTTCTCTCTAATTGAGAAAAACAGTACTTAATAGAATCATTTGACAGTAGAAGAAGGGAGCTCTTCTGGGCAAATATTAAGACCTGGAGGACCTTGGGAGACAAAGTCTGGTCATCTTCCAGCTCAATAAAAGAAATAGAGTTAGTGAGTCCCATCTCATCCAAGCCACATTAGCAGTCAAGTAGCCTACATGGGCTCTCCATGGCCCTACCTAGGGAGGCAAAGAAGGAGGAATGCAGAGGGATGCATCTCTTAGTAATGCTAGGGTTTCCTACCACCCAGCCATTGTGATTGGGTTTGGGGATCATGCTGGCCCATGAAAAAGCACTTTTGATGCAACTTCCAGTTGCAGTCTTGATTGTTCTCTTTTGAATCAGTTCTATTCTTAATATCTGACATCTAGAATTAAACCCCATTCTGTGATGGTGATCCGACCAACCCAGAATGTAGTAGGAATTCTCATTTCCCTTTCCTACTCACTGTGTCATTCTTAATGCTGCCTAATATTGAATGAGCTTTTTTTGTTGCTTGTTAACATTGTTGACTCATTTTTATCTTATAGTCTTAAAATTCCTAGATCTTTTCCACTCAAACTGTTGACTCACTCTGTCTCTCGGGTCCTCAGGTGATTTGATTGTTTGAAATAAAAAAATGCATATATTTCTCTATTGAATTTTGTCTTATTACGTAAGGCTCATCCTAATCTTTTGAAATGATTTTGGATCCTGCCAGTTACTCATCCCTCTCACCTTGGTGCAATCTGCAGGTTTGATGGGCATGCCATCTCTGCCATCTTGACCCAATGATAAAAGTTTTGAATGCTCAAGGGTCAAGGAGAGAGTCTGCCACATTCCACTGAAGACTTCTTTCCATATTGATGTCCATCCATTAATCTCTACTCTTTCTCTTTTGTTATTTGACCACATTCAGATATGTTTGTTAAATCCCTCCTGTACTTCAAGGCCCAGGTGAGTTGGTTCTATATTTCCTGAAGCCTTTTCTGAAAATGAAGTTTTCCTCATCACGGTCCTCCTAGCACTTTTACTAGACCTCTCCTTTGTTCTGACCACATTTCTCCTTATGGAAAAATCATTTTCTATATATTACAACCCCCTATTAGATTATTATTATTATTATTATTATTTATTTTTAAAATTTTATTTATTTATTTGAATTTTTATTTAAATATTTTTTCATGGTTATATAATTCATGTTTTTTTCTTCCCCTTTTCACTCCCTCCTCCCAGAGTCAACAAGTAATTCCTCTAAATTATACATGTATTGTTGCTTAATACCTGTTTCCATATTGATCATTTTTGTAATAATCTTTTTAAAAAACCCTATTAGATTTTTAAATAATTGTTTAACATTATCTAAATAATGTTAAATATCATTTCAAAATAATAGTTCACATTTCTATAATACATTAAGATTTATAAAGTATTTTCTTTCCAATAACCCTAAGGGACAGATAACTTAGCTATTTTTATTTCAGTTTTAGAGATAAAGAAATTCAAATCCAATGCACTTACCTGAAATCACACAGCTGGTTAGTATCAGAGAAAGGATTTGAATTTCTCTTTTCTTAAGAATCAACACTTTTTACAAATACTTCTTTTTTGAAGACAAAGACTATGTTGTGTTTCAGGTTTGAATTCCCACTGTTTATGTCTTTAATAAATTTTTGTTTTAAATAATATAATTTAGAGTGAAAAATTCATTAATTTTTTCCATTTCTGGTAGAGGAAGGCATCTTTTGTATGTTTATTCTTGCTATAGCTTTAGAATAAATATCCCTGATTCCGGGTAATCATGGCTGCAATCTAGACGCCACACGCTTCCTCTCCCCGGCACCGAACGAAATAGACTACATCAAAAGAGCATAAAAATCACTTTTGGAGGAACAGAAGGACTCCCCAGTACTCCCCAGTACACCACAGAGGCGAAGGTATGTGGGGTTTGAACATTTCCACACTATAATAAGAAGGAGAGAAAACTTGCACAGAAATGTGAACTAAGCGGCCCTCTCCCCCCCACCTCCCCCACCAAACCAGAGTGAGCTACCAGAGTGAGCTACCAGAGTGCTCACTGGGACAGCGAGTGAGTGGGGAACATCTCTGTCTGGGGGGGGGCACTCCAGGGTCCTTGGGCTCTGGGGACTGCCAGGAAAAAGCGTCTCAGGGTGGTTTCACTGGAGAACCCGGTGCTGAGCACAGGGGGTCCACGGAGCTTTGCGCTGAGCATCTGGGTGGAGCTAAACACCAGGGGTGGACCACACGCTGATTATCTGGGTGGAGCTGAACACCTGGGCAGTTTGGCTGTGATCAGGGGCCCAGCTCTCTAAGAAACCTCGGAGGCTGTAAAGAACTAGTCCGAAGCAACCTAAATTCACAGAAAACCCGCCCATATCACCCAGACCCCAGACCAAAAAGGAAAGGGGAATAAAACCACCAAAAGGATGGCTCACATGGCCCAAAATCAAGCCTCCAGGAAGAAAGGGAAAAAGGCGACTATTGAAAACTTTTATGGTGGAAGTACCCAAGGAAAAGAGGAGAATGAGGAGGAAATAAAAAAAAAAAATCAGAACATGCCTCCCAAAATGGAAACTATCAACAAGCTCTGGAAGATCTCAAACTGGAACTTATCCAAAAGATGGAAACCTGGAAAGAAAAATGGGAGAAAGAGATCAGCAGTCTGACAGATAAGACTGCTGAATTGGAAAAAGAGCTCGAAGCATTCAATAGAAGGGCAGACAAAGCTGAAAAGCAAAACCAGTCCCTAACGACCAGAATTAAACAACTCGAAGAAAGTGAGATCATAAAACAGCAAGAATCAATAAAGCAAACCCAAAAAATTAATGAATTAGAAGAAAACATAAAATATCTCACTGAGAAGGCCACAGACTTGGAAAACAGAGGGAGAAGAGACAACCTCCGAATTATCGGTCTCCCAGAAAAACCAGAGATAAACAATAAACTCGATATTATTCTACAGGAGATTATAAAAGAAAATTGCCCCCACGTTCTGGAGCAAGGGGGCAAAATAGAAATAGAAAGGGTTCATAGAACACCCTCTATACTAAATCCCCAAAAGACAACCCCTAGGAATGTAATTGCCAAATTCAAGAGCTTCCAAGAAAAGGAGAAAATCCTACAAGAAGCCAAGAAGAGGAGCTTCAGATATAAGGGGGCTCCCATAAGGATCACACACGACTTAGCGGCTAACACACTAAGAGACTGCAAAGCATGGAACATGATATTTAGAAAGGCAAGAGAGCTGGGTCTCCAACCAAGAATCAACAACCCAGCAAAACTGACTATATATTTCCAGAGGAAAGTATGGGCATTCAACAAAATAGAAGATTTCCAAGCATTTGCTAAGAAAAGACCAGAACTTAGTGGAAAATTTGATATCCAAGCATAGAAAGCAAGAGAAACATGAAAAGGTAAATATGAAAGAAAGGAAAAAGGAGATAAATCTTATCTTTTTCTTTAAGTCAAACTCTCTTCTATAAGGACTACATTTACATCAAATTATATATATTAATGCGTGGGGAAAATGTTTTATGTACCTCTCAAAAATTGTATGCATCATAAGAGTAGTTAGAAGAAACATGCATAGGGAAATATTGGGGCATTAAGAAGATTTGGGGAAAGTGGGGGCAAAGAAAGGAAAATGGAGGGGGGAACTGTCGATAACACTAAGACTTACTTCAAGAAATAGGGGGGGACTTAATAGAATAATCTTTCCCATATAAAGATACACATGGGAAGGGGAGGGGAAGAACTCTCATATGAGAAGGAGAGGAAGAGAGCGTGAAGTGGAATTACTTAAACCTTACTCTCAGTGAAATCAAATTTGCGAGGGAAGAACATCTAGATCCAGTGGGATCCTGAATTCTATCTTATCCATTAGGGCAAGAAATAAAGGAAAATTAAGGAGGGGGAGGGGGTGGAGTACAAAAAGGGAGGGAAGGAGAGAGGGGAGGGAGTATAAAAAGGGAGGGGCTAGAAAGGGAAGCATCTCAAGGGAGGGGACTAGGGGGACTGACCTAAAGTAAATCACTGGTTCAAAAGGAGATAGCTAAAGAAGAAAGGTCAGAACTAGGGGAAGATATCAAAATGCCAGCAAATCCACAAATGACAATCATAACTTTGAACGTGAATGGGATGAACTCACCCATAAAACGTAGACAAATAGCAGATTGGATTAGAACCCCAAACCCTACCATTTGTTGTCTTCAAGAAACACATATAAGGCGGGTTGACACTCACAAGGTTAGAATTAAAGGTTGGAGTAAGACCGTTTGGGCCTCAACTGATAGAAAGAAGGCAAGAGATGCAATCATGATATCTGACAAAGCCAAAGCAAAAATAGACCTGATCAAAAGGGATAGGGAAGGTAAATATATTCTGTTAAAAGGGAGTATAGACAATGAGGAAATATCACTAATCAACATGTATGTACCAAATGGTATAGCATCCAAATTTGTAATAGAGAAACTAGGAGAATTGAAGGAGGAAATAGACAGTAAAACCATATTAGTGGGAGACTTGAATCAACCACTATCAAATTTAGATAAATCAAACCAAAAAATAAACAAGAAAGAGGTAAAAGAGGTGAATGAAATCTTAGAAAAATTAGAGTTAATAGACATATGGAGAAAAATAAATAGGGACAAAAAGGAATACACCTTCTTTTCAGCACCACATGGCACATTCACAAAAATAGATCATACACTAGGTCACAGAAACATGGCACTCAAATGCAGAAAAGCAGAAATAATAAATGCAGCCTTTTCAGATCACAAGGCAATAAAAATATTGATCGGTAAGGGTACATGAAGAGCCAAATCAAAAATTAATTGGAAATTAAATAATATGATACTCCAAAATTGGATAGTTAGAGAAGAAATCATAGAAACAATTAATAATTTCATTGAAGAAAATGACAATGGCGAGACATCCTTTCAAACCTTATGGGATGCAGCCAAAGCAGTACTTAGAGAAAAATTCATATCCCTGAGTGCATATATTAACAAATTAGGGAGGACAGAGATCAAGGAATTGGAAATACAAATCAAAAAACTTGAGAATGAACAAACTAAAAAGCCCCAGAAGAAAACCAAACTAGAGATCCTAAAAATTAAGGGAGAAATTAATAAAATCGAAAGTGACAGAACTATTGAGCTAATAAACAAGACTAGAAGCTGGTACTTTGAAAAAACAGACAAAATAAACAAAGTACTGGTCAATCTAATTAAAAAAAGGAAAGAAGAAAGGCAAATTAACAGCATCAAGGATGAAAAGGGGGACATCACCTCCAATGAAGAGGAAATTAAGGCAATCATTAAAAACTACTTTGCCCAACTATATGGCAATAAATATACTAACGTAGGTGATATGGATGAATATTTACAAAAATATAAATTGCCTAGACTAACAGAAGAAGAAATAGATTTCTTAAATAATCCCATATCAAAAAAAGAAATCCAACAGGCCATCAAAGAACTTCCTAAGAAAAAATCCCCAGGGCCTGACGGATTCACCAGTGAATTCTATCAAACATTCAAAGAACAGCTAACTCCAATACTATACAAACTATTTGACATAATAAGCAAAGAGGGAGTTCTACCAAACTCCTTTTATGACACAAACATGGTACTAATTCCAAAGCCAGGCAGGCCAAAAACAGAGAAAGAAAATTACAGACCAATCTCCCTAATGAATATAGATGCAAAAATCTTAAATAGGATACTAGCAAAAAGACTCCAGCAAGTGATCAGAAGGGTCATCCACTATGATCAAGTAGGATTTATACCAGGGATGCAGGGCTGGTTCAATATTAGGAAAACTATCCACATAATTGACCACATCAACAAGCAAACCAACAAGAACCACATGATTATCTCACAAGATGCAGAAAAAGCCTTTGATAAAATACAACACCCATTCCTATTAAAAACACTAGAAAGCATAGGAATAGAAGGGTCGTTCCTAAAAATAATAAACTGTATATATCTAAAACCATCAACTAATATCATTTGCAATGGGGATAAACTAAATCCATTCCCATTAAGATCAGGAGTGAAACAAGGATGCCCATTATCTCCTCTATTATTTGACATTGTATTAGAAACACTAGCAGTAGCAATTAGAGAAGAAAAATAAATTGAAAGCATTAAAATAGGCGAGGAGGAGATCAAATTATCACTCTTTGCAGATGACATGATGGTCTACTTAAAGAATCCTAGAGATTCAACCAAAAAGCTAATCGAAATAATCAACAATTTTAGCAAAGTTGCAGGATACAAAATAAACCCACATAAGTCATCAGCATTTCTATATAATTCCAACACAGCTCAGCAGCAAGAACTAGAAAGAGAAATCCCATTCAAAATTACCTTAGACAAAATAAATACTTAGGAATCTATCTCCGGAGACAAACACAGGAACTATATGAACACAACTACAAAACACTTTCCACACAACTAAAACTAGACTTGAACAATTGGAAGAACATTAACTGCTCATGGGTAGGATGAGCCAATATAATAAAAATGAACATCCTACCCAAACTCATTTATCTATTTAGTGCCATACCCATGGAACTTCCAAAAATTTTTTTTACTGATTTAGAAAAAAACATAACAAAGTTCATTTGGAAGAACAAAAGATCAAGGATATCCAGGGAAATAATGAAAAAAAAATACAAAGGAAGGGGGCCTTGTAGTCCCAGATCTCAGACTATATTATAAAGCAGCAGTCATCAAAACAATTTGGTACTGGCTAAGAGACAGAAAGGAGGATCAGTGGAATAGACTAGGGGCAAGTGACCTCAGCACGACAGTATATGACAAACCCAAAGATCCCAGATTTTGGGACAAAAATCCACTATTTCATAAAAACTGCTGGGGAAATTGGAGGAGAGTGTGGGAAAGATTAGGCTTAGATCAACACCTCACACCCTACACCAAGATAAATTCAAAATGGGTGAATGCCTTGAACATAAAGAAGGAAACTTTAAGAAAATTAGGTGAACACAGAATAGCATACATGTCAGACCTTTGGGAAGGGAAAGACTTCAAAACCAAGCAAGACTTAGAAAGAGTTACAAAATGCAAAATAAATAATCTGGAATACATCAAATTAAAAAGTTTTTGTACAAAAAAAACCCAATGTAACCAAAATCAGAAGGGTAGCAACAATTGGGAAACAATCTTCATAAAAACCTCTGACAAAGGTTTAATTACTCAAATTTACAAAGAACTAAATCAATTGTACAAAAAATCATGCCATTCTCCAACTGATAAATGGGCAAGGGACATGAACAGGCAGTTCTCAGCCAAAGAAATCAAAACTATTAATAAGCACATGAAAAAGTGCTCTACATCTCTTATAATCAGAGAGATGCAAATCAAAACAACTCTGAGGTATCACCTCACACCTAGCAGATTGGCTAACATGACAGCTATGGAGAGTAATGAATGCTGGAGGGGATGTGGCAAAGTATGGACATTAATTCATTGCTGGTGGAGTTGTGAATTGATCCAGCCATTCTGGAGGGCAATTTGGAACTATGCCCAAAGGGTGATAAAAGACTGTCTGCCCTTTGATCGAGCTATAGCACTGCTGGGTTTGTACCCCAAAGAGATAATAAGGAAAAAGACTTTTACAAGAATATTCATAGCTGCACTCTTTGTGGTGGCCAAAAATTGGAAAACGAGGGGATGCCCTTCAATTGGGGAATGGCTGAACAAATTGTGTTATATGTTGGCGATGGAATACTATTGTGCTAAAAGGAATAATAAAGTAGAGGAATTCCATGGAGATTGGAACAACCTCTAGGAAGTGATGCAGAGCGAAAGGAGCAGAACCAGGAAAACATTGTACCGAAAGACTGATACATTGTGGTACAATCGAAGGTAATGGACTTCTCCATTAGTGGCAATGCAATTTCCCTGAACAATCTGCAGGTATCTAAAAAATACTATCCACAAGCAGAGGATAAACTGTGGGAGTAAAAACACAGATGAAAAGCAACTGCTTGACTACAGGGGTTGAGGGGATATGACTGAGGAGAGACTCTAAATGAACACTCTGGTGCAAATACTAACAACAGGGAAATGGGTTCGAGTCAAGAACACATGTGATAACCAGTGGAATCCTGTGTCGGGTATGGGAGAGGGAAAGGTGGTGGGAGGGGGGGTGGGGAGGAAAAGAAAATGATCTTTGTTTCCAGTGAATAATGTTTGGAAATGACCAAATAAAATAATGTTTAAAATTTAAAAAAAAGAATAAATATCCCTTTGGAAAAGCTAATTCACATTTAGTGGCTAAATGTATTTAAGGTGCTAATCATTTACAGAAGGGGGAGTAACAACCTGTAGGGCCTCAAACAGATAGCAGTACACTAAAAGAGCCCCCCAACTTGTTAGTGTCTTTTGGACCCTAGAAGAGCAGCTTTTACAGGTCTATCCCTGCAGAGAGGGGGAGAACCCTCAATTGCTACCAGTTCCCCTTCCCCAAAACTCTTGGTCCTACAGCTAGTGTCTGAGGAAGGATTTGGGATTATGACTTCTTGTTTCTAGGTCCAGGGCTCTACCATTTTGCATCTCTTTGCCTCCAATGAATTAGATCTTTTCTGATCATTGCCAAGTGAGGATCCTCTAAGGTGCTATCTAGATCTAAATCCTTTAAACTCCTGGGGATTGGGAATGGGATGAAAGGAGCCTAGGGCAGTCTATCGCCAACTTTTCTGAGGACCTCAGTATGCTCAGTCTGTGATACATTCTCCTGTGTGAGACACTGAATGGAAGGCACAAGCTTCCCTCTTATGTTCCCCATCTATGATAACAATGGTCCCCAATTCTGAGGTCTCTCCTTCTCACAGCATCTGTTCCCTGATCCATTGCCCTGACTTCTGCCCTTCTTTTTCTATTCATATAATATAAATATTCGGATATGGAGGGAAAGAAGTCTTATTTAGTAGAAATCAGAATAATACATGTGACTATAATCAAGAATATGCTTTGTCCCATAAGCGATTGCTGTAAAAGTGTATGTTGGCTGCTTGTTACCAAGGAAACCTTATTATGCCTGGTGGAAGTCAGTATCGGTTAAGTTAAAGGATATTTCAGGGCATCTCTTGCTGAAAATTCTTGCTCTCCTGTTTGTGATGAATTTCCTAACTCCCCTTCCTCTACTCCCTTCTCATATAAATATAGAATATTAAAAGCATCTCAAGTTTATAGCAATATCTCTGGAGTATTGACATATTTGCTTTCACGTACTTCCTCTGATGTAAAACTTAAATGAACTTTTAAATGACTACTCTTTTTACATTGCAAGTTTTATTTGGATACTTGACTTTATAATAACAGGATTCCAACATAGTTAATTACACAGCCAGTGACTCCTGAGGCTCTGTGGCTATTCAGATGAATGAATGTGCTTGCCCAAAGAATAATAAAAAGTAAGGAAGAATTTAAAAGGAGAACCAACACCTTTTATTGACTAGTCAGACACTATCTGATTAACAGTATCAGCCTTCCATTTCACAAGCCATCTACAGAGACAAGAGAGTCAAGTTTTGTCTTAATGCCTAATTGGGATAGACTAGAATAGGGAAATGTTGAAATACCAACTTATTTGACATAAGGAATGAATTTTCATAGGAATTTTTAATGTCCTGGATTTGGATTAATTTACTAGAATTCTTTAAAGAGCAAGTCTGCTGGAGAGGTTGGGGGGTGTGTGAGGAGAAGGTGGGGATTTAAGGAAGTAAAAAGAGATGGGCTATATATGAGAAGGGGGCCCTTTAGCTCCTACTACAATTATTCTGGCTAGGTAATGATTATCTGTGATTGAGAATGTCAGGAGATAAAGCATAATCAAAAAACATTTCTAACTGACAGCTGCAAAATGAGTACAGCTCTACTTACCCATAAACTATAAGCATTATCAGAAAATAATCAGGAGGAGACTATTGTTTGAGCTAAGAGAGCAGAGCCAGGCCCCCAAGGCATGTTGGGGGAATATGGAGGATGTATCTCCCACAAGAACCCCAAATTATGTTGGGGTGCAAAAGTTATGCTCCACACAGGGCCCTCAAATTATGATGGGGGTACAGAGGGTATGCTTCACACAGGGTTCCCAAATCATCATAGAGTATAGAGGTTATGCCTGGCACAGGACCTCCAAATTATGCTGGGGGTACAGAGGGTATACTTCACACAGGCCCCCAAGTTATCCTAGGAGACAGAGTTAATGCTGTACAGGCCCAGGGCCCCCAGATTATTCTGGGGGTACAGTGGGTATGCTTCACATGGGGCTCCCAAATCATGTTGGGTACAGAAATTAAGCCCTGCACAGGCCCCCCAAATTATGTTGGGGTTCAGAAGGTGTGTCTCTAAATATTTATAAGGGAATGAAGGGTGTGCTCCATCCTGGACTCCCACATCCTGTTGGCCCTGCATCTCGTCATCTTTAATAACTGGCACAACATAGAGAACCATGTCTTTTGCTGCCTTCTGTTCCCCACAGCAATGCCCAGTTGTCCTATACTGAAAGACGGAGCTTCTCTAAGGCAGCCTTGAAGGTAGTCAATTACCTACTAGCCCAGGGCAACTAACTGCACAGTGATTCTAAGCAAAAAGAATCTTCCATCTCATTTATGGGGCTGCCTAAAAATTTCCACTGGGCAGAGTGGCCTGGAGGTTGCGGGGGTGGAAATCTGCTGTACGCCAGTGGATGTGGAGTGGGCCTGAACCATTCATGCTGCTCAAATATGAGCTGTGACTTCAGGAAGTGTGAAGTGACTCAGATTAAATGAAGACCATCTCAGATTCAAAGCCATTACAAATCCATTTTTTCTTCTCTTTTTTCCTCTAGGCCCCGGGCACTTCAGGCTGCTTAATGCAAATGAACATGCTTCTAGAGATCCTGGACTGCAGACAGTTGCAAGATGCACCAAAATGGCCAGGCTGGGCCAAAGCAACTCCCTGTAAAGTGACATGTCCAGATTGTCAGTGTGCTGTGTGGCCCGGACCGTGGGGACTCATCAGCTCCCCTCTCCAACTCAAAATGGCTAAACCTACATGCCTCTTTGGTGCTCAGACATAGAGCCTCAGGGAAAAGTTCTCCAGTGCTTAGATAAACTGATATTGAAAAGAAAATGTTTCTGCTGCTGACTTCAACAGGCAGGTAGCAACAGCCCTGTTTATCTGGGGAAAAAAGAGAAAAAAGAAAAAAAAGAGGATCACAGCAGATGGACAGTCCTGTCTCCAAAGGCTTTTGACCATAACCTGGAACAATCCATAACCCCGGATTTAATGGCGGCAAGAGGCAAGGAGGAAGTATGTGCCCTGAAAGTGAGAGCAGTAGAGTTGGAGCCAGGCCACTGAGAACCTTTTGAGCCATACCTGCTGGGGATGAGGCAATCCTTGGAACAAGCAGATGACAGTGTGACAATCCAGGGACTGGGGTGAGCCACTGGCCCCAGGTCCAGGAACCGAAAATCATCAAAATGAAGATTTATATCACTTGGTCTAGACTTGGGGTTCTCTATCTTTTTGGGGGGATGAGGAGCCCTTTTGGCCAGTTGATAAAGCCTATGTCCCCTTTCTCAAAATGTTTATAAATGTATAAATAAAATATATAAGGTTACAAAGGAAATTGATTATATGGAAAAATAATTATCCATTTTTTAAAGCAATTCTTAGATCATCTGATCTGACACAAGAGAAATCATAAAGGAGACACCTTTGAAGCAATCGTGGTTGGAAAAAGAATGCATTCATTGGTATGACCAGTACAACGACCTCCTATAAATAAGAGGAGATAACCAAGAATTCAAATGCGTTTCAGTTTAAAGTGTAGGTAGCATTTTTCTCAGGGTTAGTTCTTGGAAAAGTTAGTAAAAGGATGACCATCACCTCCCTTTTATAGGAATAGACCAGAGAGGTTGAGGAATGTGGCCAAAGCCCTAAAGTTTTGGTTTATTTTTTAAACTCTTTCCTTCCATCTTAGAATCAATAATATATAGGCCAGAAGAGTGATAAAGGCTAGGCAATAGGAGTTAAGTGACCTGCCTAGGATCACACAGCTAGGAAGTTCCTGAGGTCTGCTTTGTACTCAGGAAATTCCTTCTCCAGCACTGACTCGCAATCTATTGAGTCACCCAGCTGCACCCTAAACTTTTTTTTAAACCCTTACTTTCTGTCTTAGTAATAACTCGAAGACAGAACTCTAAGACAGAAGGGAAGGGCTAGGCAAATGGGGTGAAGTGACTTGCTCAGGGTCACATAGCTAGGACCTGCCCAAGGCCAGATTTGAACTCAGGTCCTTTCTACTTTAGGCCTGGTGCTCTATCCATTGTGCCACCTAGCTGCCCTGAAGGTAATGATTTTAAAGAAAAAAAAACACCTAAAAAGACATATACAAGCTTCTATTATTAATTTTTAAAATTTATTATACTTATGTTTTATTCCTCTCCTACTATTAGAGTGTAGTTTTGTTAGTTCACAGAATAAATGAGTCCAGTTTCTAGAAATGCTATTTCCTTTATATTGAGGATTTGGGGGAAAACAATTTTTATTTTTTTTTTTTGCTATCTTTCAAAGCACTTAGGACAAAGTAGGTACTCAGTGAATATTTTGGATGACTGGATCAATCCCAATAGGAGAGGGAATATTTTAGAAACTCAAGCATTTTAAGAAAGAGGTAACTCTAAAAAATGCATTTTGCTTAAATTTTATTGGGAAAAGTAGATGAAGGAGATGGAGACAATGCAAATGAGCTCCAAAGGGAGCTCAAGTCATGATGAATGCCCTTCTTTTAGAGAGAGAATGCTCTAAGGCAAAAAATATTAGGCTTGGAGGCAGAACTGTTCAGTCAATCCACAAGCATTTATTAAGCAACTATTCTGTGTCTAGATTATAAGAAGGTGTGGATTTGAGTTCTGTTCTGTCACCTACTAGTTCAAAGACTTGAACAAGTGAGTCCCTGAGTCTTGGTAGTAGTAGATGGAATGCCCTCCTGTGCAGCTTAGGGATACTATTTGTGCTAACCACTTTGCACAGAAGGTGGGTGGGATGAAAGATATTGGGAAGTCAAAAAGGACTATTAAATTATGAGCTATAACCATGATGGCTGACTATTCTTAATGTATATAACGGGGTAGGGAACAGCAGGGCTGGCCAATGACCCTGGTCCTTATGACCCTGCCCGCCATATTCTGTTGATACAATCCTGGTGTGAACTTTGGAGCATGCACCAACATTCTGTAATTGGTTCCAGTCCAATAACCATATGGTAAGAAGGAATCTTTTTGATCAATGTGGAGCCTGAACTGGAGAAGTCTGAGAGCTGGAGTCCATGCTGGGATTTTCTAGTACCAGAAACTTGTTTGACACAGTCCAGCAAAACCAGAGACACAGATTCATCCATCCAATGCCTCATTTGGAAGTGAATTTAGTGGGTAGAGACTATATTAAGTCTGAGCTCACTTTTTCTAGAGACTGAGGTGGTATAGGGGAGAGTGTGCTCTTAAGTGTTAGAAGTGTAATTTGTAATTTCTATTCTTTCTACATTTTTGCTGTAAATATTCCTTTTTAAGAGATAAATTATGTCCATTAGTTAAGCAGAACTAGGGCATAATCACTAGTGGATGACTGGAAAAAAGGGGAATGGTCTAGAATGGGGGCTTGAGCCAATAGTACAAGAGAGACACCTTAATCCCTCAGGGGTTCCCCTAGACCTTTGAGGTGTTATGATTAAAATTCTCTGGAGACTATATCTTAATTTATAGTTATTTATTAAATAATAAAACCACCTTCCTTCTTTAGAGCCTGCCTCAACCACGCGCCTACTTACTCTTATTCCAAGGAAAAATGATCCTACTTCCTCCTGATACTCCAGTTTATGTTTTTTGTGAAGTCCTTTCCCCAAGCCTCTTTGATTGGATCACTGCAACCTCATTTTGGACTAGAGGTGGGTCTTCTGGACTCCAGGAATCACAATTTAGAACGTCTGCACAGTGCTTATGCCCACTTTTCTCCACTACACTATTTTAAGAAGCTTGTTTACAGATAAAAAACTTCTAGAAGCTGGTAGTCTTCTCATTTACCTCTTGAGCTCTAAAAGCTTGAGCCCACTTTCTTTTGATTCCTATATATATACTTGGAGGAACTAATTAAGATTTAGGATGATGCTTTGTACTAATTGTTCTTACTATATCACCCTAGTAAATTTTATTGTGGTTGTTAAGTTAAAAAACAATTCTAGAAATTCAGTTACTGAAAGACTTTTCCGCAGTGCAGGAGTGATTGGAGGTAGTGTCTGCATTGGGAGCACTGCAGACCTTGCCAGGACAAGGATGATAAACCCATACCTTCCAGAGCCCAGGAAGTTCCCTAGATTTCCCTCTGATCAATGTCTGTCCAGTTCCAAGGCTTTCAGTCTCCCCATTTACCTCATTATTGGGCACAGTGTCATATAATCCTGGTTTAAATTTCCACTTCTGCCACCCCTAGCTGGATAATCATGGAAAAATCATTTAAGGTCTCTGCATCTCAGTTTCCTCAACTGTAAAATAGGGATAATAATACTTATGTCTTTCACAGCGCAAAATTCAAACAAGATAATTCATTGAAAAATCATATGTAGACTTTAAGGTGCTTTAAAAGAGCCAGATGTATTATAGACCTCCTTCTCTACCCAGCTATAGGTAAAGAAACCAAGGTCCCAAAATGACTTGTCCAAGGTCAAATAGCACATTATTCATATTATCAGACTGAAATAGGATCTTGAAATAAATTTTTTAAAATACATAATCACAAGTTGGATTCTAGAAGAAAATAGTCATTTAGAAAAGAAAACATGTTCTTTCTTCTTGGATCCATTAGAATTGTTTTTTTGGATAGAGTTGGATTTCCTACTTTCATATATTCTGCAGCACATCTGGATGAAAAGCTTCTTGTATGTGCGGGTGGCTATTAGTTTACTTTAAGTTACAGATTTCACTTGGCCACTGTGATCCATCACTCCATAATTGCTTTGGACCCTGGGGAAGTGGAACAGAATGAATTCTGGGCATTATTCTCACATTTTCCCCATAGACTGGTAAGCTAGAAACTCAGGTCCTAAGGACTTTGTGGTATATTTGTTGTGAAATAAAGAGAAGACATCAAAGGCAAACTTGAAGTGGGGGTAAAGGGAGGCCAGAGGGGGAGACTCCTGGGCTTTCAGCAGTTTTAAGTCTTCTCCCTCACTTCTAATCAGCGCCTTCCTTTTACCCTTCAGTTTCTAATTTCTTTCTTCCTCTATTCACCTCCTTTTCCTCCTCTTTTCCTTTCTCCCTCCCATGTCCCAGTGCCTTGCCCTCAAAGCTTGAAGTGATTTCTCCTTATCCCTCCCTCTAGAAATTATCTCTGTCTGGACCTCTCAGAGCATCTCTGCTACAACTATTTTTATTCCAAGTTTTTTCAAGTGCATGTTCTATCATTTTTAGTAAACTATAAAGTAACTGAAAACAGAGTCTGGACACTGTGGACATCTATATCCTCCTCAGGACCCAATACATTGACTTGCACTTGAGGAATGATTTCTTTTCTTTTTCCTTCCCTTCCCTTCCCTTCCCTTCCCTTCCCTTCCCTTCCCTTCCCTTCCCTTCCCTTCCTTTCCCTTTCCCTTCCCCTTCCCCTTCCCCTTCCCCTTCCCCTTCCCCTTCCCCTTCCCCTTCCCCTTCCCCTTCCCCTTCCCCTTCCCCTTCCCCTTCCCCTTCCCCTTCCCCTTCCCCTTCCCCTTCCCCTTCCCTTTCCTTTCCTTTCCTTTCCTTTCCTTTCCTTTCCTTTCCTTTCCTTTCCTTTCCTTTCCTTTCCTTTCCTTTCCTTTCCTTTCCTTTCCTTTCCTTTCCTTTCCTTTTTTAAACCCTTAACTTATTTCTTAGAATTAATAGCAGTTCAAGGGCAGAAGAGCAGTAAGAGCTAGGCAACTGGAGTTAAGTGACTTGCCCAGGGTCACATAGCTAGGAAGTGTCTGAGGCTAAATTTGATCTCAGCACCTCCTGTCTCCAGGCCTGGCTCTTCTTTTTTGTTTATTTTCTTTACTGATTGTAAGTGAATGAGTTTCTGGACATGATTACAACCTTGTGAGCTTTAAAAAGTCAGAAGAACCATTAGAGATCCCCTGAAAGTCAGCACCACAAGCAGCTAAACCCTTTGAAGGGCAACCTACTTGACCCTACCTGTCAACAGATTCACCTTGCAGCTGATGTACCAACTTCTGAAAGGAGATAGTTCAGTTTGATCAAAAGAAGAAACTCATCTGTCAGCCCTATGCAACACCTAAAAGTGAACTTTGAGGGAGTTCTGTGAAGGGTGAAAAGGATTCCTAGACCAAGAGGGACTTCTAAAATGGGGTTCTCTATCTGTAAGGCTCTAAGTCTGAGCTCACTCTCTACAGGGTCTGTGTGCAGAGGGGAGACTGTGTCTGTGCTCTCAAATGACATTTTATAATTTCTGCCCTTACTATGCCTTCTCAGTAAATATAATTTTGTAAAATTTAAGTGATTTCCATTGGTTGAACCATATTGGAGTTGCAGGAGTATGTTGGAAGCAGGCTCATGACTGAAAGTAGGAGAAATTCCAAACCTTCAGGCATGGATGCATGAGGAGAAAGGAAGAAGCCGTTGCACTCTGGAAATCCAATTTGCCAATGAGAATAGACCCTGGGACAGCGAGCCCTTGGAGTGCTACCATGGAACTGAATTGGGGTTGGCACAGGAAGAGGTAAAAAGAGGGGTCTGTAGACCTTGCTTTTCTGCCACCTTCAATTCTGTGCTTTAGGGATGGTATTTTGTCTATTCCAGTCATGGAAATTATTGCTTCAAATTCTGCAGCAGTTTAGCATCAGAATTTTAATATAAACCAATAATAATCCAAAGTGGTCCCTGCTAGACTGGGTCTACCACTTTCTCTGCTAAGATACTCAATTATCCTCAAACTACGCACAACACGTACCCTGGTTCCAGTCCTGGGGGCTGTCTAGCCTCTAGTGAGAGAAGTGCTAGATTTACTCACATCACTTAGCTCATTAAAACCTTTACCATGGTACCCTGGGTATAATCAATCAATCAACGAACACTTATTAAGTGTCCGTTATTTTACAAGCACTATGCTCAATCTTCATCATGCAGAAAGGGAAAAAAAAGAGAAAAGAACCCAATCAAAGCCCAGTCTTTGCCCTCTAAGATCTTACATTTTCAAATCTTTTTTCCAACCCTTCCTAGAAAGTCACTTAACTCTGATTGCCTGTTCCTTGCCTTTCTGTCTTAGAATTGTTACTAAGAAAGCATAGATTTTTTTAAATCATCTAATCCAATCCTCTAATTTTATAGATCAGGTAAGAGGGGGTAAGTGACTTACCCAATATCACAGACAAAAGGTATCAGAACTAGAATTTTAACCCAGTCCCTCAGATTCCAAATTCAGTGCTCTTTTCCCTAAGTTATGCTACTTTCTTCTTCTCCTTTTTTTTTTTTTAAGAAGAAGGATTTCAACATAGAGAGATGTGTTAAAACTATTATCTAAGGCGCATATCATAGTCTATAAGACCAGCAGAAAGAATGCTGGTTTTGGAGTTAAAGGATCTGGATTCAAATCTTATCACAACCTATGGGACCTTTAGCAAGGCATTCAAACTCAACAGGTCTTAGTTTCCTCGCCTATAAAATGAGGGAGTTGGACTCCAAGACCTCTAAAGTCCTTCCCAGCTATAAATCTATGGCTTTGTTATCCTGTGTTTTCCTTAGATTGGAGAGTAGCTTGTAGCCTAATCGATTAAGAAAAGAGAGGTCATAATAGGAAGTAATATAAAAAAAGACTAAAATTTTGCTGTTCAGTTGTATGATTCTTTGTGATTTCATTTGGGGTTTTCTTGGCAAAGATATTAGAGTAATTTTCCATTTCCTTCTTTAGCTCATCTGACAGGTGAGAAAACAGATGCCCAAAGGGTTAAAAATGACTTGTCCAGGGTCCTCTAGATAAAAGGTGTCTGAGGCTCTATTTGAACTTAGGGAGACAAGTTTTTCTGACTCTAGGACCAGTATTCTAGGCTCTATGGCACCACCTAGTCTAATCTAGGGTCTTTTGAAAGTCCATGTAAAGAAGTACAGGTATCCCATCCACATCTCAACTTTCTTCATCTCAGTTTTACTATATTGCAGATAGGAATAAAAACTTAAATGGAAATTTTCTTTTTTTGGGGGGGAGGGGGGTATTTGCAGAAGCCACATATGACATGCAAAGAACAAACAAAAAAAGTTTAGAAATCCATTTTTACTTAACATTGATATATATATATATATATATATATATATATATATATATATATATATATATATATATATATGGCTTTGCTCAAAGGCTATATACATATAGCCTTTGACCAAATACTTAATCCAAATTCTATAATAAGTTACTGTAAATACCCCATAAAAGAAAAAAAATTCAGATTTCTTCTCTGGTAGGAAGGGAGGGCCAAAAAAATTTTACCCACATTTTCCAGATGGCAGGAGCACCATGCCCCTAAGCTCAAAGATTCAGAAGGGAGACCTGTAATATAAATAAGGCTGGAAAATTGAGTTCAAATTTTGTTTTATAGGCAACAGGAAGCTTTTGAGAGAAGGGATAATATATTAAGATCTATATATTAAGATTATTTTGCCAGTCGTGTGAAGGATGAATTAGAAAAAGGAAGAGAGATAGGAGGCAGGGAGACAAGTTGGAAAGGTACTACCCTAGTCTAGGCAAGAGGTGGTGAGGGCGTAGATAAGGGTGATGGCAGTATGAATGGAGAAGAGGGAAAAGGAGTGATCTGAGATGTACTGCAGAGTGAGAATTGACAGGACTTGACAACAGATTAGATTGCAGTGGAAGAGGGAAGGGAAGGAAAATGGAAGATTCAAAGATGACATCCTGGTTTGGGAGCTACATAACTGCAGGGATACCAGAACCATTCAAAGAACCAGAGGGAAGTTGGCAGGAAGGGGCATGTTTGGTGGGAAGGTGATGAAGTTCATTGTGGGGACATGTGGAGTCTGAGATTCTTATAGGACACCAAGGTAGAAATATCCAGCAGCTTGAGGATTTGAGGGTGGAGATGGATTTGGGAATAACCTACATAATAGAAGATCAGTTTAAAACACAGTTGTGGGGAATTTCCACTTTGGGGGGAGAGTCAGGCAAGTTTAAACTTAATCTAAAAACTAAATATATTCCTTTAATCTCTTTTTTAAAAAAAATCCAACAAAACTCCAAGACTCTCCTATGGTTAGTTCTGCTTCACTGGCAGTCAGAGATTTGTGAGAGGGGCCAGACCTAGAAAGAGGCACCATGGTATAATAGATACAGAGCTGGCCTTGGACCCATGCAGATGTAAGTTTAAGTCTTTCCTCTGATATCTGCTGACTGTGGAACCTTGCATTTCTCTCTGGATCTTAGTTTTCTCATATGGAAAATAAGGAGGTTGGACTGGATTACTTCTGAGGTCACTTACATTTCTAAATCTATTACCCCAATAATAGCAGTGCCCCAGTGCCTGATTACCTACATTCAGAAATAGTGCTTATATCTGTTTTTAATGGAGGGACAAGGCAGGAGGAAGCATATCTTCCACATGGAGTCAAGGTTGGGGAAGGAGAGGTCAGAAGCTTCTGTCTGTTCCCACCTCTTATGATCACTGATTTAGAACTGGGAAGAGACTTCAGAGACCATTTAGTGCAACTCCTGAATTTTACAGATGAAGAAACTGGAGCCCAGACAGAAATGACTAGCCCAAGGTTGCTTCCTGAAGTTCTGAACCCCTCCCTGCAGTGGCTGAGCTTCTCCAAGAGGAGAGGGAGAAGATGGATGTCTGGGCCACTTAAAAAGGGGATACTATACCATCTGCACCTCCACTCTCTAAGCACACAGGTAGGGAGTAGGAATTGAGGACAAACTATTTTTCATATCCAATCAGTTTGATCTAATGGGGTCTTTCAGCCTCAGTGCCTTACTGGGAGGCTCAAATGAGGTGATTGTGGGTTTCAAAATTAATATATAATAACTCAAGCATTATATTTATAAGGTTTATTAATAATAACAAAGGTAAAAAAGAACTAGCTAAAAAAGTTTCTAACTCAGCTAGCTTGCCAAAGAAGAGAGGGAGCAGGAGGAGTTACAGCCAACTTATAACCAGTCACTCAAATGTGAGGACACAGGAAAAGGGAAAAGGATTCTAGGCAATATAGAAAGGAATTTTGGGTAATGTAGTTTTTAGGGGTTCAAGAATTTCCAACTATACATTATATATAAAAGACACTGCAAGCATTAAATCACTAAATGTGTTAACCTCTATTATTATTGTTGTAGGTGTTATTAGTATATATTGGGGTCATGGGGTATGCAGGGAGGACTAGCAACTCTGGGGCAACAGTTCGTGGAGACCTTTTCAGGGCTACTCATCTACCTTTTGTGTCTATCTGTCACCCAACTCTCACCTATGGTTCTAAGAAGCTGTAGTATGAGCAGCAATCACATTCCTGAAAATTGTTGGCAACTGGGCTGAGGTTGAGAGGGACTGACAGGCCTTAAGCCCATCAATAAGTTAGGAGGATGTCCAGCCTAAGCATATGAAGACTTCCCCTGGTGGAATGGGAGGATGGGAATAATTTGTTTCCACAGCCATGAAGGTGGCTGAAGCAGGGCCTGTGGAGTGCTTAGAGATTGGTCAGACATCAAGGATGCCCTCATCATCCACTGCATCCCAGGCCATTGCTGGTATCTTGACTGATGTTTTGCCACTGGACTATTTTCTATGAATCTGAAGAGAGATTGAGGCTGATAACTGTGTGCAATTCTGCCTTGCTTAAATCCAATTCATATGTAAGTCAAACAATAACAAACAACAACAATATTACTGGAATGACTTCATGGCTCATCTTTGTGGCATAGACTAGACTTGAGTTCTTCTTCTGCTGGCTGTGTGATCAAGCCCATATCCTGGGAAGAGCTGCTGCAATGAGGTCACATTTTCCAGATGGCAGGAGCCTGATTATGGTGCCACAAGTCAGACTGGACCTCATTGTCCCTGTGCAGCTGGTGACCACATTTGCTGTAGTGCTTTTCCTCCTTCTCCAGGTGGTAGTGTGTGGCTTTGGATGCCATCTTTACACATTCCTTATTCTAGAACTTGGAGGCTCCTGAGTTTGGTGTAGAGAAGTTTCTGGGCTTAGTTTCTTTCTTGGTGATGGTTTGAGTGTCCTGCCCAGCTTACTAAACCTTTATGTATATAACATGCAACTCTTTAAAATGATACAATTATTTGCATTGACAAGTAGAGTTTTCACACTTAGGAACGGGCTAAGGGACTTATTAGGGGTGTCCATGCATGATCTGGTGAAAGCAGAGAGTGGTGACTGTTTGGTGCAGAGAGATTAGTTGGTCAGTTTCCTATGAGATGTGAATGAAAAGGAAGTCACCAAGAAACTCGGAAGTGTTTCTGCGTCTATGTGTGTGTTGGGGAGCAGTTATAGTCGCTGCAATGTTTGTATCTAGTGTGGGATGTTTGGGAAGTGGGCAGTGTTCATCAATGCTGGGGCGGTGTATTCATTGACACCAACATTGATGAACACCGCCCACTATATTCCTGGTGATAAAAGGCAATTTGAAGAATTTGGGAAAATAGATTAATTTAAATCTATTTCCATGTCCCAAATTACCACATGCAATAAGCATAGTGATGTATACACAATTTCACCTTCAGTATTTTGAGAAAAAAATGTCCTACATTATAATAGTCTATTGATAGAGCCTCATTTCCAGTAATGTGGAGCAGCAGAGTTCCTTCAGCAAAGTTAAGTTCAGGAAACACTCTACAAGGGATGAAGAGAAAACTAGGAAGGATCCCGAGGGAAGCATTAAATATTATTAAAAGGATACGGTAATTCATTGCTGAGAAAAAGGAACTGGGTTTGTTTAGTTTAGAAAAAAGAAAAATAGAGAAGTAACCTAATAATTGTCTCAGAGACTGTGAAGGACAATTCTAGGAAGGACTGCAGTTAGCTATTCTCCATCTCCAATAAGTATAGGGTGAAGACCAAGAATCGATTTGCACCTGAAAAAAGAAATTCTTGAACTGATGTGTCCATGGCACTGGACATGGTTGCAAAAGGAAGTTCTGGAGTTTTTGCTGGAAATCTTTGAGATTCAGATAGTTCTCCCGTTGTTTTCCAGTAGTTATAATGAAGTAGGGAAGCAAAGTGAGGCAATGGATAGAATGCCAGACCTGGATTTAGAAAGTCTCATCTTGAGTTCGAACTTGGCCTCAAATACTTACTAGCTGTGTGACCCTGGGCAAGTCACCTAACCTGGGTTTGTCTCAGTTTCCTCATCTGTAAAATGAGCTGGAGAAGAAAATGGCAAATCACTCCAGGATCTTTTCCAAGAAATTCCCAAATGGGGTCATGAAGAGTTGGACATGACTGAAGAAGTTTTAATGAAGGGAAGTGACTTGATGGAAGTCAGGAAGCCCCTTCCAAACTTTATGCTTTTTACAAGTATAACACAAGCCTGGCCTTCTCCACAGAGGTATTGTCCTAGAATCCAATAAGGAATGACAGACCTGTCTAATAAATGGCTATCCACAATAGAGATCCTATCCAATGTTCTGATGTCTCCTCCAACTCTCTGCCGTGGGCCAGCATTCTGTCCCAGGCTGGCACAGCTCTCTTCTAATTCTTCATTGCCTCCCTTCTTGGACCTTCACTCCTTGCCTCCCCAGGCGGTCCAAGGGCAAGGGCCAGACCATCAGAACCTGGGGATTTGGTTAGTCTACCTGACCAGCGAATGGGTCTCTCGATCCCTCAAGATTTTCATGGTAACCCTCTGCAGGAAGGCCTAAGTTCAGATTACACAAAGTACAATTGTCAAGCTCTGTTTTGAAAGTGGACATAGCCACTGTTATGGGAGAAAAGGCCAGGGTTATTTGAAATATAATCAAGAATTCTAAATGAAAATCATAGGCACTGCATAGGTTGTATCCAACTAACCTCATTTCCCTTGTATTTATTTTAAATAGGTTAATAGATGGTTAATTAGAAGAATACAACAGCTTAATTTACACGTATTTTTGTCCGAGAGGGTTTTTTATTTGTTTGTTTGTAGAAAAGCTTGAGAGATACACGCCAGATTAGAGTCAGAAGAGTTCAGGTCTGGATGAATAGCTGGCCCAAAGAATAGCCATTAATATTTTGATGTAAACTTGGAAGAAGGTTTCCAGTGGATTGCCTTAGAGATTTATCCTTGGCTCTGTTGTTATGAATGTTTTATCAGCGATGTGGAGGAAGGCCTAGATAGAATGCTTACCAAATCAGCAAATAACACAAGGCTATGAAGGATATATAACAGTTGTTGACAACGCCAGGGATAGAAAAACAAACAAAAACCTTGCAAGGCTAAAACCCCAGGCTTAATCTAGTCATATCTTCAGAGTACAAGTTTAAATCTGAAAGGGACTTTAGGCACCATCTAATCCAACTCCCTTACTATGTAGGTGAAGAAACTAAAGCCCAGTGATGGTGAGAGATTTACCTAAAGGCACACCAGCAATAAGTAATAGGATTTAAACCCAGATTCTCTGATTCTTAATCCAAAATTTTACTCTGTATTTTTGTTGTTGTTTATCATTTCAGTCATGTCTAACTCTTTATGGCCCCTTTTTGGGGTTTTCTTTTTTTTTAACCCTTACCTTGTGTCTTAAACTCAATACTGTGTATTGGTTCTAAGGCAGAAGAAGAGCAAGGGCTAGGCAATGGCACATGGTAAAGCACTCCAGTATCAATGGGAGTTAAGTGACTTGCCCAGGGTCACACAGTTAGAAAGTGTCTGAGATCAGATTTGAACCTAGGACCTCCCTTCTCTGCACCTGGCTCTCAATCCAGTGCTGTCCCCCTTTGGGGGTTTTCTTGGGAAAGATAATGGAGTGGTTTGCCATTTCCTTCTCTAACTCATTATACAGAGGTAAACAGGGTTAAGTGACTTATCCAGGGCCCCACAACTAATTGTGTCTGAGGCCAGATTTTACCACAGGTCTTCCTGACTCCAGGCCTGGTGCTCTATCCACTGGGTCACCTAGTTGCCCTTTTCATTTAAAAGAAATCAATATACAGTCTCATGGTTCAAATAAAAAAACTGGCTTTCACCAATATATGAGAGAGCTGTGACAAAAGAGCAGTTTGTTTCAAAAAGCTGTGGTAGTGGGCAGCAAATACAATATGTATCAACTGAGTGAGATTACAGAGAAAGAAGTAAATGTCAAAATTAGGTGACATTGAGGAGAACAGGTTTCCAGGATCAGGGAGCTGCTAATATTGCTGTGCTTTGTTCCAATCATCTCTGGAAAACTGGGCTCATTTTTGATGCCAGGAAGGACATTGCTAAATGGGAGAGTGTCCAGAGGAGGGTGACTTGGGTGATGAAGGACTCTGAAATGACAACACAGGAGAATTGACTAAAGGGACTAGAGACGTGTTTAGCCTAGAGAAGAAAAAACTCAAAGGGAGATGATACCTCTTTGCCTTCAAAGTCAAATCAAGTCAACAAGCATTTATTAAGTACCAAAATACTTAAGTACTTTGTATACTAAATAATACCAAAGTACTTAAGTACCAACAAGCATTTATTAAGTACAGTGCCAGGCACTGTACACTAGGGAAACCATAAAAGCAAAAATAGTCTGTGCCTTCAGGAATTTACAACTAATGATAGGGAAGGGGAGAGACAATATGCTAACAGCTACGTAGGAATAAGCTACATACAAGATAAATTAGGGATAGTCTCAGAGGGAAGGCACTAACATTAAAGAAGATCAGGGAAGGCTTCTTGCATAAGGAGGAATTTTGGCTGAGACTTGAAGAAAGCCAGGAGAGATGGGTGATGATGGAGAGAATTTGGGGCATAGGGGAATCCAATAAAAATTCAGTCCTAGAATAGCATGTCATATGAAAGGAATGGCAAGGAGGCCACTTACTGGATCATAGACTCACAAAGGGAATGAGGTATAAAAGGACTGGAAAGGGTGAAAGGGCCAGGTTATGACAATCTTTAAATACCGAATCAAAGAGTTTCTATTTAATCCTAGAAGTAATAGGGAGCCACTGGACTTTATTAAAGAGGGGAATGGAATGGTGAAATCTGAGCTTTAGGATGATAAACTGGATGCAGACTGGAACAAGGAGAGAGAAGAAGCAGAAGCAGAGAGATCAATCAGAAGACTTTTGCAGTAGTCCTGGCAAGAGGTGATGAGGACTCACACCAAGATGGTGGCTATGACAGAAGAGAGAAATAAGGTGTATTCAAGAGGGTAAAGGTAAAATTGGCAAAAGTCTGAAGGGTTGTCACATGGAGTATATGTTTAGATTTATGCTGCTTAATTCCAACAGGCAGAACTAAAAACAGTGAGTATGGAGAAATAAAAATCCTTCCTAGATGGATGGTAGATGATAAAACCCCACCTAGGGACCTCCCCAGGGTCAGTAAAGCACAACCCTTCAAATTATTAAAAAATAAACAAGTTTATTAAGGGTAGGGAAATGATGAATAAAGTCCTAAATCTACACAGCTATAGCTTCTTCCACCACTCTACACTCCCCTTCTTGGGTTTTGCTCTTCTGATCTTCTCAAACCCTTCCTATAGCTCCCTGCTCTTATTTAAGACTCCAAAAGCTATGTGACTATAGACTAACCTAATTAATATAGATTATAAAAAGGATAAAAAGTAAGGACTCACAGATGTATTTGAGTCCTTACTTAGAGCCTGGGGTTGACTTCGCTAGGTAACCCAGAGTCCCAGGGTGACAAAGGCTTGGGATTACCTTAGCCAAGTGGATTTCTGACAGATGGCTCACAGGCAGATGCTCTCTGTACTTCAGGAAAAAGCAGTCCACTCCATGGCAAACTCTCAAACCAAGGAATCACTGACCTCTCTATGAGATTAGGATTGCCAAGGGAAAATGCCAGAGCAAAGATCTCCTTCCAGCTCAGTCAAAGCAGGAGAGAGAGTGACCATTAATGATAGTAAAACTCCCACAGTCCTTTTTTCTTTGTCAGAATCATCTCCCAGGGCTTGTATCCAAATTCTCCTCTTTTCCTCTTAAAGCTAATCCATGAAATTTACTCTACCCCTTACTTTCTTCCTATAATAGGTCACAGAGAAGCTGAATAGGTTTGGTGTAAGAGGAGATAGTAGAAAGGGAAGAAAAAATATTTTTTAAGTGTCTCTTGTGTACTAGGCACTTGCTAAACACTTTACAGATATTCATTTCTTCCTCACAACAATCCCGAGAGGTGGATACTATTATGATCCCCATTTTAACAGTTGAGGAAATGGAACCAGACAGTGATTAAGTGAGTGGTCCAGGATCACAACACAGCTAGTAAGTGACTGAGGCAGAATTTGAATTTAGGTCTTCTTGACTCTAATCTCTATTGACTTTCTCTACTGTTCCTTCTGCAAAGTTGGTGAGTTTCTCCTTGCCAAGTGTCTTCAAGCAAGGGCTGTCAGTGGCATTGTAGAAGAGATTTTTGTTCAGTCCTGGATTGGACAAGTTGGCCTCTGAGGTCCTTTCCAAGACTGAAATTGTTATGATCTGTGAGTATTATTATTTGGCTTGACATTTTCTCAATTAATAGACTAGTCTGAATAAGTTATTTTGTATAAGGTGTTGAGAGAAAATACTTGATGTCTTCATTCCTTCTGATGTATATTTTTCGATATGTTCTCTTTATTTTTGTTAAATCACTTTTTTAAAAAATGTATGGTATGAACATGCTGTTTAAGGGGAAGTTTTGATTTCTTTTTCCTTCTAAGAATAATCAATACTGTGATACCTTAGACAATTCAAGAAAAAAACTAGTAATCATTGTAGTTTGCTTTGGTTTTATTTTAGGGAGGGAGAAATAATATCTTTAATATATGTCCAGACATTGTAATTCTAATGTTAGCTCACTAACATTCTTGTGTTCTAATAACAGTATGTAGCTATCAGCTGAATAATGGAATTGAATTACTCCTTGGTCTCTAAAATACACTGTTGAGGTGTCTTAAAAAAAAAACAAAACCCAAACAACTCTAATGTTAAACAGTTTTTAAGTTTCCATAAATCAGTTGTTTAATAATTCATTCAATTATTGTATTAAAGAGCAATATCACCATGAGACAGCTAAGTGACACAGTGGTTAGTGCTAGGATGGGAGTCAGGAAGATTCATCTTCCTGAGTTCAAATCCAGCCTCAAATACTAGTTTTGTGACACAGGGCAAGTCATTTCACCCTGTTTGCCTCAATTCCTCATCTTGTAAAATAAACTGAAGAAAGAAATGGCAAATCATTCTAGTATCTTTGCCAAGGAAACCCCAAATGGGGTCATGAGGAGTTGGATATGACCGAAGATTTACTGAAACAATATCAAACTTACTTATTTCTCATTGTTTATTCCCCTTTTAAAAATTCTTCTTGTTTTTTGGGTTTTGAAATTTTATCTTCTCATTCTCCCAGACTTAAGCTATTTCTGACCTTGGCCAGTTTGCCTCTCTTTAGGTAGCCTAGTAGCCTTCTTCTCCAGGGAAGTTTGCCATATTAATGCCAATTATCACTGACATTCTATTGCCTTAAGCCCTACAAGAGTTCATGATTCCTGGACTCAAACGATCCACCATCTTGCCTTCCATAATAGAGGGGAAAGACACGAGTGTACTACTTTTTGGAAAGTATACGAATCTTGTCCACATTTAGTTTTTTGATAACACTGACTCTCTTTAATTTGTCAAAGTTTATGCACAATGATTCCAATTTCATGTGTGTAAGCCATTTTAACATTGAAGAAAGTAGTGAGCCTATGTGACCTGTCTAGAAAGAGTTAATACAAAAATAATTGACTAAACTTGCCCATTTCACCGTGACATTTTGGTCTTTTATAGATATCCTGATTTGAGAAGACTGTGAAGAAGAGAAGCTGAATGATGTAGTGGATAGAGAGCTGTCCCGGAAGACCCAGGTTCAAATCCCACCTCTGACACAAATTGAGCAAGTCACTTCATTAATCAGTGCTCTAGGCAGTTCTTTTAAGGCTAGACTATGCTGTCTTCAACTGACAAAAGGAGTTTCCTCACCCTAGAGTTCTCTATATTAATAAAATCACTGATCCAGTCTTTATTATACAGTCTTTGGTGTGGGAAAAAACCTGTTGGATGTGAATCTGAAGAGGGCTTTGAAAAGTGGGATATGGCATCAGATTTTGATGGGGTACTACTGTGACATAAGAAATGATGAGCTAAGTTAAAAATACAGAAAGTACTACATGAAATTATGAAGAGTGAAATGAGTAAAACCAAGAGAATGCACAACAACAGAAATATTCTTTGAAGAATGACCTGTGTATGTCCACTTCCATATATATATATATATATATATGTATATATATATATATATATATATATATATATATATATCAAATGAAGCCTTCTCTAATGGAGGAGGGGAGGGACGGAGATATCTGGGAACTTTAAGGTAAGATACAAATAAATACATTTAAAAAAAAAAAGAAAGGGGAATGGAATATGTTCAGAGAATGTTACAGAATAGAGGAATAAAAAGGAAATAGGTATTAGAAAATGATAATTTTCTGAAAGAATATATGCTGAATAATACTGAAAGAATAAGAAAAGTAGAACAAGAGAAAGTCTCATTAAATTAAGATTTTTAAAAGTCAGAAGTAAAAGTGGATAGAAAAAATTGTTGCTCTATAACTGAAACGAATCTGAGCGTAAATATGTGATATTTATCTTGGTTGGTTTGGTTTTGCTACATTAGTAGTCTGCAACTGCTTTTCCTGGAAAGGGAAATATCTGGTATCCATTGATGAGAGAAAATAAATAACCACCTATGATGGAGCTCTTCATTGCTTCTAGTCTTCCTAAATTTAGGCTATAATTACACACGAATATGAATGCCACTAAATCCTTTTGTAAACATTCAGAATTGTAGGATGTTCAAGTTGGACTGGACCTCAGAAGACTAATCCAAACTCCTCTGTTTCTAGGTGAGCAACTGAGGATAAGAGAGCTTAAATGATTTGTCTGCACATGTCATGTAGGCAACTCGTGGCAAAGCTAGAACTAGAACTGAAGTTTCATTATTCCTGGATCAGTACCTCCTTTCACATTATTAGATACCTACTCTGTGCAGTATACCATGCTAAGCCTTAAGGAAGATAAAAAATCAATAAAGCATGTCTCTATCTTCCAGGAACCTGCAGTTTAGTTGATGGAATGAGACAGGCACATGTAGAAATAGGATACAGATTAGAACGGATGATATAACAAATGCAAAGTGGTGGGACAGTGTTGCTGATTAGTGGGACCAGAAAAAAAAAATTTCATGTTGGAGTTAGCATTTAAACTGGATATTGAAAGCAATGTTTGTCGAAAGGAGGAGATGGGAGAGAAGATCAAGCCTTCCAGGCACTGGGGATGGCTAGAGCAAAAGTATAGAAGTGGAGAAATATAGGATGTGTTTAGAAGACTAGTAGCCAGAGTCCCTGACTCCTGATCTAGAGTTTGAATACGATTCTCAGATATGACAACATTTCCCTTGATACTTAATGCTGTAATTCTTCTTCATCATCTATCATGTCTGTGTGAATATGTGTGTGTGTGTATATATACATATATATAGTTAAAAATCTCTCCAAATACATTGTAAATGAGGGCAAGGTTTTTGAGGGGATCACCGATCATCTTAGAGGCTTATTTTGACCCCATATATCCCCTTCAGTGTCCCATAAACAGGGTGAGGAAGTCCCATCAGATTGGACCATTACACAGGCTCCAATGGGATGCCTCCATTACCCGGGTGCTATAATTCTATTGTTTTCTTGTCCAGAAATAGCACAGAATTCAACATGGAGTAGATGCTCAATAAATACCTAGGACAGCTCGATGATGCAGCAGGTTGACAGCCTGGCTTGGAGTCAGGAAGGCTTTAATTCAAAGGTGGGCTCTTACACTTACTAGCTGTATGTCCCTGGGCAAGTCCCTTCACCCTGTTTACCTCAGTTTCCTCACCTGTAAAGTAATCTGGAGAAGGCAATGGGAAACCACTCTAGTATATCTTTATCAAGAAACACCAATGGGTCATGAAGAGTTGGACACAACTGAAATAATTCAATAAAAGGAAAGAGAGGGACTAAACAGAGCCTGGCCACTACTTTCAGCCCTTCACATTTTAAAAACTTTATCCCTTGAAATCAATGGAGAGAAAGAAGGGAGGATTAAGGTTTGAAAGGGTTGGATTGTTCGGAATCAAACAGAGGGCCATTCATTACTTTGAAAGACTAAGCTTCCCTCTTCTAACTTAGCTCAGCCAAGGTTGTGAACAGTCCCTGTCCTGGGTCCCCAGGGTATTAGCTCATGGTCACAGAATGTTAGAGGGAGAAGGAGCAATCACCTACTCCAGTCACCTTATTTTATAGCCCAAAGCCTTGAAGCACTGCCATGGAGACACTGGAACTCCACAGCTTTTGACCTGGTCCTTTGTTCAGATAATTTAGATGAGTGCGTTTCCTCCTTGGATAGAATTGTTAGCTAGTCTACCTTTACATACTACACCAAGAACTGGTCAATTCACTGAAAACAATATATTAAAAAAGGGGGTTTTAGATTTTGATGCTGTGTAGACCTAAAAAGTAGTTGTTTTAGCTGCACATTTTCTAATCAGTTAACATTAGGGTCACATTAGAACACATAGAATTTCAAAAAGGGATACCATCTTTTCTTTCCCTTCAGGATCATAGACAGGAGATAGAGAAGGGGTTAAGAGGCTGAAGAGGTCATCTCAGTCAAGAATTTAATTTTACAGAATGAGGTAACTCAGGTGTAAAGAAGTGACGTGTCCAAGGTCACACAGCTAGTAAAGAAAGAGCAGAACTAAAATCCCAGGCTGGGATATCTGATTCAGAATCCAGAGATCTTCTCTCTTTGCCATGATGAATCTCCTCTGGTACTGCCTTCTAGTTCCTTCTCTTTCTTTGCTGAATTCAGTGAAAAACAGTTTTTTAAAAAAGTTGCCTAAGTTGATTAGTGATGTATACCACTACAGAAACCTGACCTGAGAGCTGAACGCTTTTAATCCACCTGTTCTTCATGGGTATAAAGCCCACCTTTCAGAAAAGCACATCAGAAAGGTGAGCTAAAAAGAACTGGGTCATTTAATTTAATTAAATGTAATTAAAAAGAGGATGTAATCCTGCCTGGAGCTGACTTAAGTGCTCCACTAAAGGGCAGAGAGAAGAATGTAAATAGAGATAAATTGTAGGCACTTTGGTTATTGGAACAGTAATTACTCTGCTTAGAAATTCTATTTAAAATTGGCTTAAAGTTGGCTTGAAGGGCCCTGAGGGGCCCCTCTCAAAGAAAGGTCTTTCCTTCTCTCTTAAGGAGATTTTTCTGGTGTGGAAAATAGTCCAAAGGCACAGAGGGGCGAAGGGTTTGGAATGGGGGTGGGGTGCACAGGACTAAGCTCATTTCCTTTTTTTTTTTTAATAATTATACTGGTAGACTAGAGGGATACTTTGCACTGAGTATACTTAAAATTCAGCAGTGATAGTTTCTCACGCTCTTCTTATGGATGAGATGGAGAGAGGTGGGCTAGACTATGTTATATTTAAGTGGATTTGGAAGTGGTTGAGTGACTGGACCAAAAGAAAAAGTTTAATGGATCTTCATCAACTTGGAAGGAGGTCTTTAGTAGATCCCCAGGGACCCATCTTTGGCCCTTTGCCATTCAACTTCTGCTTCTCCTTTTTAATCAATAACAGTGCCTTTGACAAGGAGTTGAAGACAGATTTTCATCAAAAACAAAGCAGGTGGGGATATCGAACATGTCAAGTGACATAACCCTGATCCACCAACTAGTTAAAGCCAGATTTGAATGAGATGAAATAAAATAGGCATAAATGTCAAGTTCTACATATGTTCAAAAAAATTCCGTTTCACAAACATAAAAGGCTAAGGAAACAGACAAGAGTTCTTGTGAACAATATAGAGAAGGCTTTGGTGACCTACAAATAAAATATGACTTCAACAGTATGATCCAGCAGTCAAAAAAGCTAATACTATCCATCCTAGACTGTATAAGGAAAGGAATAATTTAGGTATGCTGGAGCCAGTTTGAACTAGCTTATAAAAGCCAATTGTTAAATTTTTAGTCTGAGTCATTTATATCCCAGAAACTAATAAAACTTACAAATTGGTTCTTGATTTATTGGTTTGTTGATTGTCTATACTTAAGATAACAACAGATGAAAAAAAAGGCACAGAATGCAGATTTAGCTTAAAAGTGAATTTTGTGTATATTTTTTCTCCCTGGGGTTCTGGTTATTAAATATTTACCAGCACACCCCCAGACATAGTGTCCACAATAATAGGGCTAATAGTCCCACTATAGCACCAAGGTCTAGACTGGGAATCCCTATGCTAAAACCTTATTTTAAGTAGAGTCAAAGGATCGAGAAGAAACTGATCGAGAGAGTGAGAGTAATGGAGATCCTGACTAATAACTCTATGAGGTCTGCATCCCAAAGAGATCAAAGATATGGGAAATGGACTTACTTGTACAAAAATGTTTATGACAGCTCTCTCTCTGCAAAGAATTAGAAACTGAAGGGATGTGTACCAATTGAAGAATGGCTGAAGGAGGTGCAGTATATGATTGTAAAGGAATAGTATTTCATGATAAGAAACAATGAATAAGATGATCAGCAACTAAAAGACTTATATGAAGTGATGTAAAATGAAGTGAGCAGAACCAGGAAAACACTGTACACAAGAATAGTAATAAATTAAGATGGTCAACTGTGAATGACTTAACTATTAGTAGCAATGCAAGGATCTAGGACAACTGCAAAGAACTCATGATAAAAAAGGATATCCACCACCACAGAAGAAATTGATGAACTCTGAACGTAGAGTGAAACATCACATTTTTCATTTTATTCCCTCCATGAATTTTCTCCAGCGTAAGTGATATGTGCCTTCTTTCAGAACAGGATGAACATGGGATATGTACTGTATGATGGCATGTACTGCCCATATCCTATTATCTACCATCTTGGGAAGGGAGAAGGGTGGGAGAAAAGGGGACAAAAGAATGAGACATAGATTTTTGGACATAGCTAATGTGAGAACTTGTTTCTCTTGGATAAGAATATTTATTCTAATTTATTACATATTTATCATAAAAATTTATTTATCATATATAAAATTATTTATCATACTTATTTATCATTTCCTATAATATTATCATATAAATGTATAATTTATTACATATTTATCATAAAAATGCACAAAATGGCAGAAAAAGATTATTGAAAACTGTAATGACATATAATCTATAGAAAAGGAAAAATTAAAAAAAGAAAAGCCCATAGACATGGGGCCACATAGAATCAGACGTGACTGAATGACTGGACAACAACAACAAATAGGCATAAGGTACTTTGCTAGAGGCCAGAGATACAAAGACAAAATATCCCTACTGGAAGGGGGCTGATATTCTAATAATTGCTCTCTGTTAGGTCATGGATGAAGTCATTAGTGAAGTCAATTGTCTTCTTTTAGTCCTCATCCTTTTAAAATTTCTCTGCAGTATTTGATATCATTGACCACCTTCTACAGCTTATTTTCTCTTTCCTCACCCAGAATTCTGCATTCCCAGTTCTCCTCTTCTCTCTTTATTCTCTTTTCTTTTTAGACTTCTCATCCTCTTCCTGACTCTTTAATATGGAAATTATGATTTAACCTGAAATCTTCTCATTCTTTTTGAAACTCTCTTTTGATAATTTCCCAGTTTTGACTACTTCTTCTATGCTATGAGTTTGATAATAATACTAAGGATGATAACAACAATAACAGCAAATAGCACTGATATAACTTATTAAGGTTTTTCACAAGTTATCTCATTTAATCTTTACAGCAACCCTGCATTTAAGTGACTTGCCCAGAATCACAAAGGAAGAGGAAGAATTTGAACTCTGGTCTTCCTGACTCCAAGTTATCACACTCCATCTGTGATATCACCCAGTTGCCCTTTTCAATAAGATTTTAAAGATAGTGGAGAGAAAACTTGATTTGGAGTCCAGAGGTCTAGGCCAAACCCTCTGTTTCTTATTGCCAGTGTAACATTGGACAAATCAATTTAACTCTCTGGGTTCAATTTCTTCAGTTGTAAGTGTGAGAGCTGTATTAGGTGATCCCTAAGGTCTCCTCTCTCCCAAACTCTTAGAGGGATAGGGAAGACTGGGCAGGTGATTTTATTGATCTCATTTACTGAACTTCCCAGGTGAGGAAGCTTTATTTACCAGTACAGAAGAGAACCTTTTCTGCAACTCTTATAAGTGCTGTCAGTTCTACCCTCTACCACATCTCTTGTGCCTGGGTCTCTGATATTTATTTTTCAGCTCTAGTACAGGCCTTCATTACTGCCCATCTAGATTATTATAATTACCATCATATTGACTTTTCAGCTTAGCCCTTCTCCATCCTCTGGTTTGAGTAGTGCTGGCCAAGGATGCCTCTTTGAGACACCTCGTGCTGCCATGGTCATATATTCCTAACCAAAAATTGTGATACAAACTCTGACAAAGTATATTACTTTCTCAAAGGGACCTTAAAACAGTATTTATTTTCTTGAAATCAGGACTTTATTGGGCAACATAGAATTCACAGTTACAATTCAAGGTGCTCCTGAGAGTCCAAAGGAGTACTGCTGAACAGTTGGCTGTCCTCCTCAAGTCTCCCTCCCTTTATTTTTGGAGCTTCTGAGATCTGCTGCCATGTCTTCTGGAGTCAAAAGCTATTATTTCCCCTGTGGCTAGCCAATATTCCTAACCTTTTACTCTTCCAGATTGGTGATAAAGACTCCTTGGCTATCTAATTAAAAGCTATCTCCCTCTCATACTGCCACTTACTTATCCCTAATGAACCACAACCCTATTTCTCTTATGGCTCAGCCAAGCTCTACCTGTCCCTTCTACAATTTCTTCTTAGGAATCATCTAGTAGAAATCCCTAAAAAACTTCCCTTCATCTTATCCCTCTTCCTCTCATGCTTTTTCCATCTCCTGATACGATACTTGAAAAACTGACTCCTCTCAAAACACAATATAACTGGCTTTTTGATCTTTGAACTCTCAGAATTGGTTTTTTTTTCTCATTCCCATCTCCTACACACCCCAAACATATTCACTGCTCCTAAAGGCGTAATTAGAATGTTCTTGGTACCTCATTGTCACCTTCAGGCACTCCCCCCTCTCCTATCATCATTTTACATCTTCTCCATCTTTGAGGTTCATTCTATCGAGATATATTACCTAGTTCAGATCCTGTAACAGATGACTACTAGTCCCTAGTTAATTCTCCCTCCAATTTCAAGTTTGGTTCTTCAATCACATTCTGAGAGTAAACGTCAGCATTCAAAAGATTTCAGATCAAATCCCATCTCTGACACATATTAATCCTTTGACTCTGGACAATTTCTCAGCAACTGTCTAAGATTATTTAAGTCAGAACTATTTCTCATCAACCTTAGTAGAGTGTTCTCAACAAAGAGTGCTTTACCTTTCCTCATTTCTCACCTGAGTAAACTTCTTTGGGACTTTTCTGACTTCTTCACCATGATTTTGGAAGCTCATTATTGGGAAAACGTCATCTTCCTGCAAGATATAATCAGCCTTAGGAATTCTCTCTCTGACTACCCTCTGCCCCTCTGACTGGCAGGTGTAGCAATCAATTCCCAACTTCCATTTAAGGAGGAAGCTCAGCTCTTACCCAGCTGTAACACTCTGAGATATTTCTGACTTCATCATCCCCATCTCCCATCTCCCATCTCCCATCACCTGTTTTTCAACCTTTTTCTTCTTATGAATTGGCTGCTTCTATTTGATTGTAAATTCCTTGAGGTCAGGAACTGTTTTTTTTTTTCTCCCATATTAGTATTCCCAGGGCTTACCATGGTGCTTAGCATACAGTAGGCACATAATAAATGTTTATTGACCATTAACCAGTGAAATCATAGGCTCAGATGGAGAAGAAAAATTGCTTATCTCTGTACATTCTGCATGACCTGTAGGAGAAGATCAGATTCTGGAGGGTGGAGACTGCTTTTCAGATTGTCTTTGTATCCCAACACCTGGTTGGGATATATCTTCTATATAGCAGACACTTATTTCTACAAAAGAATTAGATCCCCATTTTACAGATGAAGATACTAAAGCTAGAGAGGAGAAATAACCTTCCAAAGATTATATAACCAGTAAAAAAATTGCATGTTAATTAGAAGAGCAGGATGTATAAGAATGCCCTTTTCAACTTTACACATAACTATTTCTCCTGTGAAGATTTTTCTTTTCAAATCAGAGGACCTGGTTTCAAATCTTGCCCCTGGTTTACTTCTTCCTACATCACTCTGGGTTTCAGTTTTTCCATCTACCAACTAAACGAGTTAGACTAGATCATCTCTGATGTCCCTTTCATCTTCAGAAGAACTATGATCCTAAAACCTAAATGTTTCTTTATCATTGTTCATCATGGAAGGAAATGAATAGTATCCTGTGTTATTTCAGTTGACTGACCCAGCATATGCTTTATTTTTGTTACTCTAAAATCTAGGGGGAACTTTTCTTCCAGGAACCTCAGAGTAGAACACCAATTTCCATATCTGAGAGGCTCTTCCCAGTTTGGCTTTGTAGGGGATTTCCCTCTTTTGACTGCTGTTGTTGCAAAATGATGAAATGATTGACATTAGAAATTTTGCCTTCATGGTACCGGCTACCATGACATCTCTGAAAATATGAATCTCCAAGATTGCACCGGGATACAAATTGTTAATTAAAACAATATGGCCTCAGATCCTGAATTCTTGTGCCAGAAACACACCCAGACATATTGAAGTTATCAAGAGTGATGTTTAGTGGTGTCTGGCATGCCTTGCAATCAATTTCAGTGTGAAACATGGACGGACAGACATGAAGCTTAAAATAAAAGAGGCAGTGTCATTCTTTCCTCCTTTGTAGTATTCTACAAAGAGTTGGGATCACTAAGGAGAGGCAATGGAATGAGGACAGCTTGGCTTTCTCATTCTTCCATTAAAGGCTGCTTTGGGGCAGGAAATAATGAGCCTTGGCACTACTTAGAACTGTCTAATTAACACCAGTTATTGTTCTGCAGAAACATATTGTTTTGGAGATGTGTAAACATGAATAAATATAAACCAGATTCAGAACATGTGTTCCTAAGTACTCTCCTCATTAGGAAAGGTTGTGTGTGTGCTTTTCTAATATGCTCTGGCATACCTTTTAAGATGACCCTATTGTTCACAGAAAGCTTTTGTAATCGGAGAGCTATAACGTTTCTTGGCTACATCATGGAAATTGTTTTAATGAAAATATAGTCCTGCATCTAATTACATGGTTTTAAAAACCTTTTCCTCCAAATGAATACCACAGGAATACTTTATAAATTGAATGGTGTTCAACCCCCAATAAAAAGACATGATGTTTCTTGATTCCAAGTCTGCGGGGATATTCATTCATAGTTTATAGTATTATAATGTGAAATCATTGGAAGAGGTTGAAAATAACTATTGTGTTCCCTGTTCATCAGCTAATGGACCAGAATTTTCAGTGCTGTTGCATTGACATTCATGTCAAATAGAACCTTTTAAATATCTGATCACAGATGCTTCTAGTCATTGCTGCTTTCTTGCTCATGCTGCTGGTTTTCCATTCAGACCACTATGTGGCAGAAGCTCAACATGTATGTCATTCTAATTTCCTATCCAATTGGAACTCAACATTGATGGCTATTTTACATTTAGCTGATAGCAGGCAATTAGGCAGGCAATTTCCCAGAGAAGAATCAAGTTGTCAAGTTAAAAAAAAAGTAAACAAAGGGATTATGTATTTATGTTTGTTTTAACAAACAAATCTAACTTCAATAGAAATGAAAGCCAAGGAGACAAAATTGTCTGGTTTGGAAAATAAATGAGCTAAATATGTCCCGTTAAAGGAAAACAGCATTTCAAGGCATCAGAACACTGATCAATACAGTGAGCAATCAAGACTTCAGATGACTGATGGTGAAGCATTCCTCCCTCCTCTTAATGGAGATGTGGTAGAATCTAGATGTGGAATGGGGCATATATTGTTAGACCCAACTAATGAGTTAATTTCTTTTTTCTTTGCTTTGCTGGATTTTGCTATAAGGTCAAGTTTTGTTGAATTTAGGTGTGTATGTGGGGGAGTCATTGGGAAATGATAACAGGTTAAAAATATTACTAAAACATTTATTTGCAAGAACTCCTATGGACCATTGTCATACTTTCCTAGATTGCCCTACCACTACCCAAGTAGTCCAGAAGGTGTTTAATGTATTGAAAGTCAAAAATCTGAGCTCTAACAAGGTTGGAATCATGGACAACTCATTTTCCCTTACAGACCTCAGTTTTCCCACCTAAGGTAATTGGGGTAGAAATTGGAAAATTTGCTCATCCTCTTTGACTTTTTTAAACAAGGAACCTTAGATTTTTTCATCTGTAAACTATAAAATAGCATTATTTGTGTTCCCTCTTTTTTAATTCTTGTTATTACATGATATTTAAAGTTACTTCCAACTTTGAAGCCCCACAATTCCATCAAGATATTCTCAACTGTGTCTGCACTCACCCCAGTATGCCCATCATGCAATTTATTTATGTAATGCAGTCCTATCCTAGAAGTTTGTGCATCTTTATTGTTATACATCTTCACATACTTATAACTGCCTAAACTTTGATGATGGTAATGATTTGGTTCACGATAGAGGGGAAATGGGACTCTCTAAATATCTAGGCAAGAATGAAGGTCAAATGGTACTAGACTGATGTTAAGAGATTGCCCTGTTAAAACAGAAGAGGAATCACAGAATAGAATGTTGGGATTGGAAGAGACCTCAAAGATCATCAAGTTTTGGTATTATAGACTTAAAATTAATAGGATCTTTAGGCTTGGCTAATTCCCTTCTTGGGATGTTCATTTTCTTTAGCTTTCAGTACATTCTCCCTTGCTAATTCATTCATTACCCTTGATCAAATTTCATTTTTTTCCCCTCTGTCTAATTCTAATTCAATAGTTGGTCATTTCAACTCTTCTAAAATTCTATTCTCCTTAAATTTCATTTTTGTTTATTGTTTGGTTTGATTCATCTAGTTCTGAGAGGGCAAGGCAAATGTACCCTACTAATATAGTTTTTTAAATTGTCTATTTCCTCTTGTAAGTCATGTAACTTCTTTGGGAATGTGGATGCTATTCCATTTGGTGCACATATGTTAAGTACTGATATTGACTTAATTGTCTATGGTACCTTTGATTAAGTTGTAATTTCTTTCCTTTTCTCTTTTAATCACATTACTTTTCATTTTTACTTTGTCTGAGATCATAATTGCTACTCCTTTTTTTAAGCCCTTACTTTCTGTTTTATAATTAATACTAAATATTGGTTCTAAGGCAGAAGAATGGCAATATCTAGGTAATTGGGGTTAAGTGACTTGCGTGAGCTCACACAGCTAGTAAGTGTCTGATGCCACATTTGAACCCAGGATCTTACATCTGTAAGCTTGGCTTTTTACCCACTGAACTATCTAGTTGCCCCTACCCTTACTTTTTAAACTTTAGCTGAAGACTGTGCTCCAACCTTTTCCTTTACTCTGTGTGAGTCATTTGCTTTAAATGTGTTTCTTATAAACATATTGTGGCGTTCCATTTCAACTCTTCAGTGACTTCTATCCTTAATTCCTTTCCTTCTTTATTCTCTGTTCTTCTCTTGTCAAATCTCCCTCCCCCCCAATTATTCTCACCATCTCCTTCTACTTCTTATTCTGTTTCTGAACAGCTGAATGAAGTCAAAGGGGATCTGGGCATTTCAAATTGGATGTCCTGTAGTCATCTTAAACACAATAGGTCTAAAATTGAACTTATTCTTGTTCCAACTAAACCCTCCCCTTTTCCAAACTTGCCTATTTTTGCCCAATGCATTATGATCCTTCCAATGTCTCAAATTCATAATCTGGGCATTATTGTGAATTTCTCTGTCCCTCACGCTGCATATATAATAACTTGCCAAACCTTGTCATGTCATTTCTTTACAGCATTTCTTGTATTCCTTGTGTGCTGAACTGGTTTGAGAGGCAACTGTTAAATTTTCATTGGGAATATTTACACTTTGGAAATTGGTAAATACTACAATTCAAGAATTGATTTGTTGTTTTGTTGATTATCTCGAATTAAGACAGTGATGGAACAAATGTTAATGAAACATTAAGTTTAAAAGTGTGTCCTGGATATAACCTATATTTTGGGTGTGGGGGGAGTCAGTTATTAAGCATTTGTCAGCATATCTCTGTTTATAATTGACCCCTTTGTCCCTTTCACACAGCTATCACCTTAGTTCAGTCCCTTATCATCTCTTAAGTAGCTTATTGTAAGAACCTCTATTAGTTTCTTTAAATCAAGTCACTGAGCACCTGTGATTGAAGAAATTTGGGCAATGACAGAAAAAAATGCATCTGCAAAGCAAGGCGAGCTCAGAACCTTTGGAACACACAAACCACCGGAGGAGGGAAGGGAGAGAGTTCCATGGAAGTTTGAAAAAGAGGGAAAGTTGGACCCCAGCTGCCTGGAGTTCATTCTTTTTCTGCCTGAAGGTGGTTGAGGAGAGATCCTCTCATCTCCTCTCTGGCCATTACCTTACTACTTCCACTGTGAACTGAAGGAATGGTCAGTCTTGCCCAGAAGAGACCCTGGCAGAGTTATTGCCATCTTTTCTTTGAGAAAATACTTTATTTCTTTCTTTTTGAAGAGACTTATTTTTCAAAGCCTTCAATCAGTGTTACAACTCTGATTTAGGGACATCCTTTTTCCTCCTTCTTGGCCCCACCCTTATCTCCTTCTCCCCCAAAGAATAAAAGATCCTTTAACTAAGGAAAGTAATTTGAAGGATTATTGTTACTAGAGAGAAGAATCAACTTACCATCTGTGAAGGAAATCTCCATTAGACTTGCTCAGAAGGAAAAGAACAGGAAGTGGAGAGGGGAGGGGCCCAAGATAAAGCCTCTTTCTTTTGCTTACTTCCTGGTGTAACTTCTGTTGATTTCCCAATTACATTTCTCCAAGTTCCTTCTCTAGTACACACCCTAGTCTATCTTACACATTGTTGGTAAAGTAAGTTTCTTTAAATACAAGTCTGATCCTGCAAATCTCCAATGAAACAAAATGGTTTCCAGTTATCTTTAAAGACATGTACAACCTGGTCCCAGCCTATCTTTTCAGCCTCTTTGGACATTACTCCCCCTCTTATTATTTGTGAGCCAGCTGAAATGGCTTTCTTTCCTTAGCCCACAAAGGACATGCCATTTCCCATCTTCATGCTTTTGCACTGGCCAGACTCCTTGCCAGTAATGCACTTCCTTCAAACTCTACCTTATAGAGTACCCCTAACCCCCTTAAAGATGCATCATAGGTACCATTTTCTGCATGAAGATTTTTCTGATTTCTCTCTCTACTGCTACCACCCTCTGTCCCAAATAAATCATGCTTGTTTACTTTATATATTTGTATTTATTAACTTTATGTGGCATGTTTATATATGTACTTTTTATCTTTTTTTGTTAGTATATAAGCTCATTGGGAGCAGGGACTATTTTCCTTTTTCTTTTCTTTTTTTCTCTAGTACCTAGTAATTGGTACTTGGTAGCACCTGGCACTTGGCAGCACTTCATGTGATCTAACCTCCTCATTTATCAGATAAGGAAGCTGAAATCAAGATATTTGTTTATTTTTCCAAGCAGTAAGGAAAAGAAAGAGTAGTAAGTATAATGGCACAATATTTGTTGTTGCTTAGTTGCTTTTCAGTTGTGTTTGTTTCTTTGCGCCCCCTTTTGGGGTTTCCTTGGTAAGGATTTGGACTGGTTTTCAGTAAGTAGTAAGGTAGTAAGGAGACAGCTGAAATTCCAGCACCAAATCTTATACATGAGGACATCGAGTTAGAGAGGAGATGACTTAGGCCATGAAATGACTTGTAATATCATCAAGCATCAATGTCTTTTCAAGAACATATGGATTGTTAAAGTTTTAAATTTCAAAACCAGGTAATTCATCTGCATATGATATTTCCAAAACATATCCAATCATTTAAATAATCTTTGAGGATTTATTGATTTGAGGACAGTTGATAGATGTAATGGCTTTGTCTTTTCCATTAACAAGTGTCACTATTGTCTGAAATAATATACTGTGAATCTAAGTTTAGTCTCCAAACCAATTGAAAGGTAATGAGGGAGGCAGAAAAAAAGTTCAGATGACAAAAAGTTTTTCTACAATAACCTTCTTATGTTAACTTTCCCAGAATAGAAAAATGTAGCTACTATTGTTGGACTCTTGCTTATATCTTCACAAACACATACATATTATATGAAATCAAATAAACCGTCATTCCTCATTTTATCATTTAAATTGATCAATCCTACTCTTTGGTTTAAGGAATGCATATTTCCTAGTAATGGAAAAAGAATAATAGTCTTTCTTCTTTTCCCTTCTGAGAAGTTAAGACTTCCTTGGCAGTGTATGGTAAGAACAATGGAAAAGCCTTCTGCTATCTCACACAGTCCTCTACTCTCTCACCTTTTCTCCAGCAATTTAATAAAGTAGATAATATTATTTATGTGGCTTGTAAACAAAAGTACCAAGTCACTCCCCTGTCTAGTCAACTACTGAAAGAACGTTTTTCCAGCAACATGCCTTCAACTCTCACAGGGGCTACTGAGAACTGAGAGGCTAATGATCACGAACATTTCAAGTTGGCTCATGAAAGGCAGTACACAAGAATGTGGCTGTGTTTTCATAAGATGAACTAGGGTAGGTGTAAAGCAAGACCATCATTAGCAAAGGATAAATGGAGGGATAAGCAAAACAGATCTGTAGCTTATAGAATGACTGTGATTCATTTAGTGTTATGAGAAAGGGATTGTTGGCTTCCTTCCCCTTGACATCTGCATTTCGGTTTAAGTGTAATGGAAATTTTTACTGTGCATATCATATTCCTTTTGTTAAAGCATCTTCATTAAAGTTATGTTACTGTAAGCAGTGAAAAATTCCCTGTGGCTGTATAATTGTGTTTGCCTATCAGCACGCTTCACCCAAAACTAGGTGAATCCAATAATTAGCCTTTGACTAAATGCTATGGTAATTTGAGGATTCTAACATTCTAGCAGTTGTGGTCTACTCATTATCAATGAGAACCAAAAATGTTCTCAACTGAGATGTCATCACCTAACATGGAAAAGGACATGTAGTATGTGTACAAATAATGTAGTTTGTTCCAAAGGAGATCTAGGTCTCTGGGGAAGCCCTTTTGAAAACTAAAGCTCTTAACACAAGAAAGCCAGAATGATCTTATACTATCACTGAAACTCAAGGGGATATCAGTGATGGATATTTTAATGGGGACAGGTTAAAATTACATCAAGTAAGAGCTATGGTAGAGTGATATTATATATCAAGAAACTACACAACTATGCGGGAATTCAGGAGCATGGAGCAAGAAAAATGGTAGTTGACATTTGGAAAAGGATCAGAAGAGGGGAAATTGTAGAAGCATACTATTGACTACATGGTTAGATTTAGGAAACTGATATTTCCTGATTCAGAAGACAGTATGGAGTTAGAATATGGAGTTGTTACAGAGAACTTGAATTATCCTATTTTCTTATGTATACTTCTGCTAAAAGTGTGGCAGCTGTTAATTATTTTTCAGAAGATAAGGAGACAAGGGAAATTTACATTCTGGACATGATTGTGACATATATAAAGGTTGGTTGATGAAGTTGAAATGATGAGAAACTTGGTGAGACACTGACCATATTATCTTGGAGGTTCTGATAAAAAAGACAGAAAATAATAGGGATAATATGAAACATATCCTAGATTTAAGAAAGTGGATTACAGAGAATGCAAGGAGATAATAGGTAAGTATTCTTAATCTAAAAGGAGATATAGGCTTAAGTGGCATATGTTGCTCTTAAAAATGAAATCATGATTATATATAGTTGCAAATAATTCTAAGAGAGAAAAAGTATCTAAAGAGACCAAATCATTTAGATACGAGAAATATCTATCAACTCAAATTTTAAGAGAATGTATACAGAAGGTACATTAAACCAGAGGGCAGAGGATATGTATAAAGGAAGGAGGAAGTTCAAAAGTAAGCAGAAGTTGCATGGTTCTTATGAATTTTGTTGCTATTCTTTCTAGATCCATAAAACAATTCTATGGTAGTTTGCATAAGTAAACTTAGGTAGAATGGTCATTTTTATTATATTGATTCAGGCTACCCATGATCAATTAATATTTTTCTAATTGTTTAAATCTGTCTTTATTTGTCTGAAAAACATTTTGTAACTGGGTTTATATAATCCCTGGGTTTGTCTTGCAGGTAGACTTCCAAATATTTTATGTTGTCTAGAATTATTTTAAATGAAATTTCTCTTATTTTGGCAGTATATAAAAATGATGGTGATTTATGTGGGTTTATTTTATATCCTGCAACTTGACTGAAGTTGTTAATTGTTTCAACTGATGTCATTGATAGTTTTATTTCCTTGTCTATTTTTATTTCTTCCATTTCTTTTATTTTTTTGGTCTTGTTATAACTAGCATTTCTATTATAATATTGAATAATACTAATGACAATAGAGATCGTTGCTTCACCCCTAATCTTACTGAGAAGACTTCAAGTTTTTCTCTGTTACATAGAATGATTATTCTTGGTCTTAAATTGTCTTAAATTGGTCTTAAAATTATCATTTTAAGAAAGGCCCTATTGATTCCTCTGTTTTCTTGTGTATTTTATGTTGTTTATTTTTAAAACCATTACCATCTATTTTAGAATCAATACTGTGCATTGGTTCTAAGACAGAAGAATGATAATGACTAGGCAATGGGGCTTAGGCAACTTGCCAAAGGCCACATAGCTAGGTCCAGTGCATTTTAAAAGAAATGAGTTATATTCCATAAAATACTTTTTTCTGCATCTATTTATATGATCATATAATTTTTGCTGTTTTTGTTACCTATATGTGTGGTTTTTTAAAGTAATATTTGATAACTAAATATTATATTTTATGAAATTTTATTGATAACAACTAAAACAAAAGAACTGCCTGACTTCAGCCTGGTTGCAAGTCCAAGAGAGGAAGAGGAAGGAGTTACAGCCACTTAAATACAATCACACAAAATGTGGGGATACAGGAAAAGGGAATTTTGGGATAAACTAAGGGACTTCTGGGGGATGAAGTCCAAAGACTCAAAATCTCCATTTATATATGTATATAAAGATATGTATATATATATATTCACCCTGTGATCCTTTTGGGAAACCAGTTTCCTCAAAAGGATCATGGAAACATAATCAACTTAAAAATTGCAATAATTTGTGTAAAAAAGGAAAAGAGAACAAAAACAATGATTACTAGGTTGACAAAAAGCCAATTTGGGGCAGTCCCCTTTGGCATAAGAGTATACAATCAAAACAAAGGCATTTCAACCCCCCACAGTACAATTCACATCACAAAATTCACTCTGGATCTTCTGGTGCAGCAGGTAGTCTCTGTTGGCATCTATCTTCATGGCACATTCTGAATTCTGGGAGGTAACAAGTTTCTTATCCTAAAATTGCTCAAATTTAAATCAAAGTTCACAACAATAACTTGGCCCCTCCGAGGTGAATAATAACAAACACAGGGAACCCTCAGGGATTCATGGCTAAGTTAGGAGGTATATGAATCAATTTGCAAAAGAAAATCAAAAACATGAAAAAAATCCAAATAAAAGAGAAAAATAACTTGTGGATATAATACAAAATGTAAGTCTCATGTCTAAAACAATGCAAGTAAAGGAAAAGCAAATCTATAACAGGTCCTTGAATCAGAGACCAATTAAAATAATTTAATAAATTATGCACTACCCAATCAGTAGTCAGGACTATAGAAAGTTTGCCACACTATGAAAGATAGAAAAGGGACTAGATTTCAGCAGCAAATGGGAGCCCAGATGGCAGTGAAAAGTAAGTGCTTGATAGAATGTGGTTTAGAGGAAGTCCAGCCTCTGACATATCTCAAAACAGCCGCAACCTCAAGCCCCAAACAAGTTCAAGTCCTCTTGTCTTGGCTCAAAATTACATCAATCCCACTGGGATCTGGTCTCTTTAACCTTGTGATCCATAGGCACAATGCAGGTGCTCTATGCTTCTTTAGCACTGTACAATGGCTCTTTTGTATTCCCTTCTTCTGGAATCAGACAGAATCATGAAGCAGAGTCCCATAATTCTTTTAAACAACCAATGGCATCATTTTTATAGTCTAAAGCTTTTTGAGCATGCATTAATATTAGAACAAATGTATTTCAATATTACTGCAAAATAAAAATAATAAAGAAAAATCTCAATACTGTTGACATGTGCTTCAAATACAAAAAGGAGAGAAAAAATAAAACTCAGAAACTATATTGCACATGCAAGGAAAAACAATAATAAAAAGTTTTAAAAATAAAAAATATATAGCTTAAAATCAGTGATACAGTGTCAGCCATGTGTGAGTACAAAATGATTTTCAGAATAAAACAGTAACACAGTAGATAATGAACATTCAAAGTACCAAAGTCCCCAAAATTCACAATAGCTCAGTTAATTACAATAGCAAACAATCCCACTATCATATTTCATATTAGTTTCTGTATGACATAAAAAAACCTATGAACTGATGGATATTTGTCACAATTTTTATAGATGTAGCAAATCTTTCAACCTTGGCAAACATATTTTTATACAAAGTAAAACTTATTTGGGTCTAGAACATCATCAAGAAATCTAGATTGTTCTGCTGAAAGTAAATTAAAATGAAGATTTTGCAGGAGCTCTTTTTTTTCTGGCTTCTTGATTCATAGAAACACCTTGGTAGGAACATTTATTTGTTTTTCTACCTTTACTACAACATTCTTTATAATATATATACACACATGTACATACATGTGTGTATATATATAAATTTATAAATTAAAAAAATCATCCATTTAGGACTACTAGTTACTAAAATTATTTCTGAAGACCCCTTAAAAATTACAATTAAATTTTTAGCGTATTAAATTCTCTAAAGGTTGTATATAGCTTTTGATGAAATCCATCCATGATCATTTATGTGACAATACACAAAGGTAACATGTGATATTCAATGGATCTAGTGACAAGGCAAGATTTTCATGGACTTATATAGTGATATTTTGTTCTTCAGAAGAGGTAAAAAAGGTACAAATTAAAGTGTCAATATAGGCAAAACATAGCAGCTTAAAATGATTCAGTATAACAGAAAGATATTGATTAAATTAATACAGATAAACTTAAAAAAATTAAACCTCAAAGTAATCAGTAAATACAATAATAAAAACCAATGAGAAGGTACAGACAGGCAGTGCAGTCAAAATCCTTTTCACCAATCCCAATAGACTTGTTCACTATTATAGGAGGAGAATAAACTCAAAATAGTTAGTAAGCAACTTCCAAATCTCTTTTAAAGATTTCTTCCCCTCCCCCAGTATTTATTATCCATTTAGATTTCTTTTATCAACTTTCTGAACTTTTTCACAGAAGCACAGGGCAGAATCTCCACTCTGCATATTGAGAGCAGTTAGAACCCTTAGAACGTTGTCAAAATATTTCAGGTTATTTTGTAGTGTAAGCAGCTTAGCTTGTGGCATATTCTTGAGGAGAAGGAACTAAAGTGGGAAATCTCCAATGAATATAAAAAGTCCCAGGATAAGAATTAAGCAGATCCAAACTGCACTTTTTTGCTCTACCAACTCAAACTGTTGTTTCAGAGTTTCAAGCATGCTTTGTAATAGCATTTTTCCTGAAAGAGGCTGAATGGGGTTTGTTTAAAGAGTAAACAGAAAGAAGCAAAACTTCAAGAGAAAACAATAGTGTATTTGCATATGAGAAAAAAATACTTCTCTTTGGTGTTTTGGGTCAAGAGAAAGAAGGAGAAAAAAAACAGGCTTATTCCTCAAAACTGATTTTAAGTCTACTGATTTGGAACTAACTGCTTTCCCTGTGAAAAACCTTTAGTAACAGCTTTCTAAACTAGGAGTCCAGGATCAGCTTTAAAAAAATCTGCTAGAAAATTAGAAGGTGTGGGGTTATTTTTTCCATGCTGAAAAATGGCTATGGCGGGCTAGAAACACACACGTGAAGTGTGGAAAGGAATGGTGATGGAAAGATTTTTATACATCACCCTCGGTGGAAAAAAAATGGCTGGGATTGGCAGGCTCTTGTGGTGGGTCTGGTCTCGGCAAGAGGAGGCTCCAAGCTGGGTGGAGAGCCATGAGAAATGCTGGCCAAGCAGATGGATAGGAGAAACAGCAGGCAGCACAGGTGGCAGGGCAGGGCAGAGAGCACATACACCCCCCACCACTGGACCCTTGTAGTGGCCAGTGATAGGGCAAACTTACTATCTTTACTGTAAGGCTATCTGCTCAAAAAATTGTTTGAGAATTTGTAATCCTTTTGTGGTAAGCCAAAATGTGGGTTTTTAAAGTAATATTCAATAACTAAATATTATATTTTATAAAGTTTTATTAATAACTAAAGCAAAAGAACTGCCTGACTTCAGCCTGGTCACAGGTCCAAGAGAGGAAGAGGGAGGAGTTACAGCCACTTAAATACAATCACACAAAATGCAGAGACAAAGGAAAAGGGAATTTTGGGAAAAACTAAGGGACTTCTGGGTGATCAAATCCAAAGGCTCAAAATCACCATTTATACATATGGTCAATTATGTTGATTGTTTTCCTAATATTGTACCAGTCCTATATTCCTGTTATAAATCCCACCTGCTCATAGTATATGGTTTTTGTGACACATTGCTCTAACCTCCTTACTAGCATTTCATTAAGCTTTTTGCATTGATATTCATTAAAGAAATCCGATTATAACCTTCTTTCTCTATTCTTGCTTTCTCTGGGTTAGTTATCAAATTAGATGGCAAAACCATATTTGTATCAGAAAGAGAATTTCATAAAAATCCTTCTTTGCCTATTTTTATCAATTTTTTTATATCTTATTGGTATTTAATTGTTTCTTAAATGTTTGGTAGAATTCACTTGTTAAACCATCTAAACCTGGGAATTTCTTTCTTAGGGAGCTCATTGATGACTTGTTTAATTTCTTTTTTCTAAGCTTATTTAAATATTTAACTAATTAACTAATTTAACTAACTAATGTTTTATATGTTTCATTGGATTTTTTTGTCATAAAACCAGCTCCTAGCTTTATTTTGTTAGTCCAATGGTTTACAAATTTTTTAATTAAAGTCTTTAATTTTTCATTTTGGTGTTTCAAATTGGTGATTTTCATTGTGGTGTTCAAGAAGGGATTTTTAACTTGTTCTTTAACTTTGTTATTTTTCTAGTTTTTTAAAAATAGTATGACCAATTTAGTGATCATGTCCTCTCTTTTATTGATTTATTAGAATAATTTATTCACTTATTAGATTAGAGAAAAATAAATGTTTCTTTTATTATATATGCATACATATTTCCCCTTTGTCTGCAATCTACAAATTGTGAAATGTTGTCTCATTGTTATCATTCTCTTTAAGGAGATTACAATGGTTTTGTCTCTCACTTATTCCTTATATAGATATAATATTAGATTATCTGGTCTCCAATTAGTTTTTAATTTATGTTTATACATTTCTTCATTAAAAGAAAATTTTATTGTACTATGGTCTGAAAAGTATGTATTTAATATTTCTGCTTTTCAGCATTTTGTTGTGAGTTTTTTATGTTTTAATGCATGGTCATACTTTGTGAAGTTCCCATGTACATCTGAGAAAAAGGTATACTCCTTTCTATTTCTATTCAGTTTTCTACAGAAGTCTATCATATCTAACTTTGCTAAGATTCTATTCATATTCTCAACTTCTTTCTTATTTATTTTATAGTTAGATTTATCTAGCTCTGAGAGGGAAAAGTTGATGTCCTCTACTAGTATTCTCTTTCTAACTCTCCCCTCTTGTAATTAATTTAATTTTTCCTAAAAGAATTTGAATACTCTGCCATTTGGTGTATATATACTTAGTGCTGATATTGCTTCATTGTCTATGGTTCTTTTTTTTTTAAGTAAGATGTAGTTTACTTGCTTATCCTTTTTTAAATTGAAAGTTGTATTTAATTAATTAATTTAGAAGATTTGCGATGGTTACATGATTCATGTTCTTTTCTTCCCTCCCCCCCCCCACTGAATAACTGACACCCAATTCCACTGGGTTTTACATGTGTCATTGATCAAGACCTATTTCCATATTATTAATAATTGTTCTAGGGTGGTTGTTTAGATTCTTCATCCCCAATCATGTCTCCATCACCCCATGTGATCAAGCAGTTGTTTTTCTTCTGTGTTTCTACTCCCACAGTTCTACCTCTGAATATGGATAGTGTTCTTTCTCATAAGTCCCTTAGGATTGTCATGGATCATTGCATTACTGCTAATAGAGAAGTCCATTACATTCAACTGTACCATAGTGTATCAGTCTCTGTGTATAATGTTCTCCTGGTTTTGCTCCTTTCACTCTGCATCAATTCCTGGAGGTCGTTCCAGTTCAAATGAAATTCCTCCACTTTATTCCTTTGAACACAATAGTATTCCATTACCAACAGATACTACAATTTGTTCAGCCATTCCCCAATCAGAGGGCATTCCCTCATTTTCCAATTTTTTTGCCACCACAAAGAGTGGGACTATATAAAATTTTGTACAAGTCTTTTTCCTTATGATCACTTTGAGGTACAAACCCAGCAGTGGTATGGCTGGATCAAAGGGCAGACAGTCTTTTAGTGCCCTTTGGGCATAGTTCCAAATTGCCATCCAGAATGGTTGGATCAATTCACAACTCCACCAGCAATGCATTAATGTCCCAATTTTGCCACATCCTCTCCAACATTTATTATTTTTCTTTGCTGTCATGTTAGCTAATCTGCTAGGTGTGAGAGTTGTTTTGATTTGCATGTCTCTAATTATAAGAGATTTAGAACACCTTTTCATGTGTTTATTGATAATTTTGATTTCTTTGACTGAAAATCACCAATTCATGTCCCTTGCCCATTTATCAATTGGGAAATGACTTGATTTTTTTGTATAATTGATTAACTCCTCATATATTTGAGTAATTAGACCTTTGTCAGAGTTTTTTGCTATAAAGATTTTTTCCCAATTTGTTGCTTCCCTTCTAAGATGTTTCTTACATTGGTTTTGTTTGTACAAAGACTTTTAAATTTAATGCAGTCAAAATTATTTATTTTATATTTTGTAATTTTTTCTAACTCTTGCTTGATCTTAAAATCTTCTTTTCCAAAGATCTGACAAGTATATTATTTTGTGTTCACCTAATTTACTTATAGTTTCCTTCTTTATATTTAAGTCATACATCCATTTTGCTTCCCTTTTTAAATTAGGTTTATTTTTTATTTTATTTTATCTGTGATCATGATTGCTACCCCTGCCTTTTTAACTTCAATGGAAGAATTATAGATTTAGCTCTAGCCCCTTATTCTAACTCTGTATCTCTTTCTTTCATAAATGTTTTTCATGTAAATAACATCTTGTTGAATTCTGGTTCTCTGGATAGAGAACTCCAAAGGTGTTGCTGCTTCTGTCACCACCATCTAGTCCTATCACTGGTGCTTCATCCTCTTGGGCTGTGGGCAAGCCTCCTACCCCATGTATCAAATCTCTTCCTGACTGCCTGTTTTGTCTTAGGCAGAAAGAATGTCTCACTCTGATCTTTTGTTGGCTCTGCCACTCCAGAGTTCTATTTGAGGCACTATTTTGAAATTGTGTAGCAGGGAACATTGGGAGAGCTCAGTTTTCTCTACTACATCATCTTTAAGCAAGAGTTTTTAAAAAGATATATTTTAAATAAATTAAATGACAACACTAGAGGAAATATAAAAGAAATGAGAGCTATGAAAGGAATTGGAAAAGGAATTAATGATTTGCCACAAGAGGTACAAGATAGCATAATGGCATAATAGGTACAAAATCTTACCCAACCAACAACTCTTTTAGTTGAAATGAAAGGAATTCCATAAGAAAAAAAAGCAATACTAAAACAAAGTCAAAAGACTAAAAAAAGGGAGAGGATGTAACAAAAATAACTGTCTTGGAAAAGAGATCAAAGAAAAATAATTTAAGAATCATTGGACTACCTAAAATTCACAATAAAAAAAGAGCATAAACATTTTATTTTAGGAAATTATAATAGTGGCAACTTTCTAAGACTACAGTTTGAAAACCAGATGCCAATATCCATCAGTAAAAAGTAGTCACTCACAGGGAGTTCCCTTAATGGATGGAATTGCAGTTTTAGTAAAACAAAAGATCCCCCCTGAGATGGTCTATGGCTTTGAATCATGGAACAAGATAGTCTCAGAAAGATAAAAATTTCATGTTATCCAAAGTGCAATGGAAAGACCCATGGTAGATGCAAGCAGGCTACAGACTACTGTTAGCAATATCTTGTTAATCAGAAATTATGGAAAAGGTATCATTGAGGTCAGGAGGAGATAATTGATGTGAAAAGATTAACTTTTGAAACAAAGAGCAACATAATACCATTAAACGGGTTGCACGATTTGCTAAATATATCTCAGTCTTCTCCAAACTCCCCAATTCAGCTGTGTTTAGCCAATTATCCATCCATAGAGCAAGAGCATGGCACAATTCAATGGGATGGCTGTCCAATTGTAAGTCACAATTTGGGAAATGAATATTCTTCATCCACTTGTTTGTAGTTTTTATTTTTTCATGCATTGATAGGTCACTAATCTTGAATGTTTGTATATCTCATTTGAAAGCCTTTGTTGCAGTTTGAGGTTGGGAACAATTACATCATCAAATGAGAAGAATCTGTTGAACCTTGCTGTTTATAGGGAATCCCTTTTCAACTCGGACTTTACATAGGATTCCTTCCTGTGTGTCATTCCCCCAAAACAAAAGAACTAAAATGTCTAAAGTATCACTTTTACAGTTAGGACCTTTGACATGATGCAAAATCTCTTGTTTTACCTAGTATGATATAAAAATTTGGTCAAACCTAAATACTCTTCCTGATGTCATCACCTATTCTGCCCCCCCCACCACCACATACATTTCGAGTGTCCCAATAAGTATTATAAAAACAAAACAACAAAACAACAAACCTTACCTTACCTTCTGTCTCAGAATTAACATTAAGTATTGTTACCAAAGCAAAAAAGTGATAAGTTCTAGTCAATTTGGGTTAAGTATGCACAGGGCAGTATTAAGTATTAATTTTAATAGAATTTTTATTGATATCTGACTTAATCTTGTTAAGAGCCTTTCCCCATTGTTCCATCAAATACTAAAAGATAACAGAGTCCAAACATAGTAGTTCCATTATCATTGATAATGAGAATGGATCACTATAGAAACACAGGAGGATCTAATACATTTCATCTTTTTGTTATCTCTTCTAGTATCACCTTTAAATGCTACTTGTATGATCTTAGCTTGTTTCTCCTCCAATACTTTTTGCCATTTTGTGAGATGATACCGCTCATCTTCTGTCATCCTCTTCTATCATGTTTTACAAATAAACTAGTGCTATATTTAGCAATGATATCTTTGTATTTGACAAGAAAATCAATGATCTGAAATCTGTGATGCTTTCTCATTGTGATATTCATTTTAAGGTGCCTAAACTTTTCTGTTAAATAGTGATAGTCAAAGTCAATATTGTTTTTTATTCTTTTTTTTCCATTTTTGGAGTGAACAGTTTATTTGAATAGATCAGGATGAATTCCTAATTGTATGTGGTATTTTCTTATCTCTATTCTTCCTTTACATTTGGTATTAATTTTGACCTTTTCCACAAGTCATCAATGATGACTAAATAGAGGCAGTGAATTTTGAAATGACTCCCACATTCTTAACCAACCAGTGATTTACTGTCTAATCAGACATATTTTTAATTTCATTTTTATGATGTTGTTCATACATCTGTTAATTCTCTTAGAGAAGAAAATATTTGCCATAAACAGAAAGGAAGTTTCTGACTAGTCCTCAGGTTTTTGCTTCTTTTATTTCTTAATCTCAGCAGCCATTTTCCAACATTTATAGGACAGTTTTCCTATTGCATTGAAGTCACTGAAGCAGGATTTATGTTGCTAGTTTGCCATAAATTATCAGATTTTTTTCGTATAATTTCTCTACTTAACATTCCACAATTTCAATAGATATTTCAATTAACTTCATGGTAGTATGTTTGCTTTTGCTTAAGTGAACCAAATGTATTATGAAATATTATTTTGTATTGATTGGGTACACAATGAAACTAATTCCACTAATTCCTTTTTTGAACTGAAAATGCCATAAGAATCAATCATATGATGTAGCAGTCTAAAGCCAAGAAATAAAAGGAGTTTGATTAAAATTCTACTGTATATTGCCCTGGTCAGAGGCCATTGGAATTATTTTGTAGTATTCAGAGAATGACATCTTTAAAAGGATGCTCTACAAAGGTAGGTAAACATTATAGTGAGTAGATTGGAATATATATGATATGAATATAGGTTCTAGGAACTAGTTTGGCAGTTAACCCAGAAAAGAGAAATTTTAGCAAACATTCATATATTTGAAAAGCTATCAAGACAGAAAGGGGTCAGACTTGGACCACTTGGCTGGGTGATTCTTTGATAATTGATACCATAGAAATGACTAAAAAGTATTATTAGAAATCCTAAAGTCCTGGCAAAGAAATTAAAGGACTTAGTGGTAAAGGTGGTTTCTTTTTATCACTACTAGTGACTGAAGGTAGGAACTCCAAAAGTAAAAGGTGAATTTGGAAAATTAAGAGATGCTTAATAAGATAGCATTGGGAATAGAGTTTTGGAAATTAGAATTATGGGCTCTTATCTAGGAATAGAGTTGATTTAATGAGCAGCAAGAAAAGTATATCTGATTAAGGGAGTTTGAAATTAAAAATGAAGAATGTAATTTTCAACTCCTCCCTCTCACTCCTCCCACACATTTCTCTAGCTGCCAAATCTTGTCATTTCTATCTCCATAATCTCTCTTGCATCCATTCCCTCCTCTCTATTGTAAAAATAATAGGTAAATGATTGATTATTTATTATAAACAGATTAGATACTCTGCTTGCTGTTCTTGCAAAGTACCTTCAGTTTATATTATAGTAAAGTGAAGCTTATAAGTTAACTTCTTTTGAGGGCCAGGTGCAAGGATGCTAAGGAGACTCTTGTTACATAAAAATATTTATTGAATTTATTTATATATATATATTTATTGAAAATATAAGGATAAAAAAGATTTCTAACTCTAAGTCCCCAAACTATGGCCTGTGGGTCACATGGGGCCCCCTGAGGCCATTTATCCAGCCCCCAAAACATCCTGTGCTCCTGGAGTACTATATGTGGTGGCACCTCAGACCATGGTGTTACTCACTTACAGTGCTACTTCCGGTGACATAATCCTTTGCACAGAGCCTTGTTCTGAGAGTAACTGAATGAGAATGAGGCACCGCGCAAAGGATTATGTGGCTCCACAATGGAAGACATCAGCATGGTGAACAGCAATCTGGTGAAGGAGATTCCGCACTGTGTATACTACTGCCTGGTATGGTGGTGGAGGTGATAGGCCTGTGCAAGGTGTGACAGGCCCATCACAGCCAGTTCTGCAGCCTCCACTATCCCCGCCTGCAGTACTATATACAGGCATTGGATAGCGGTGATCTGGCCCTCCAACAGTCTGAGGGACAGTGAACTGGCCCCCTGTGTAAAAAGTTTGGGGACCCCTGCTCTAAGGGATTCTAACTCCAACCAAATAAATAAAACTCCCTGGTTCCACAAGGACCTGCTTCTCCTGTTTCCACAGGCTACACTGATCCTTCCTGTTTTGACTAACCCAAATTTTCCCCATTTCTACAATAAACTAAACACTATTATACTTATACAAAGTATATAATTCTTAATTTTGTCTCCAATTTATAAAATAACAAAGGGTAGCTGGCTGAGCCTCAGCAAGAACCAAATTAGGACTCTGAACCGTAGAAGACTTAGAGTCCAAACCAAAGACCAGTTCTTTCTTTGGTCTTCTCAGATATAAAAACAATTTATGAAATAGTAATAGATAGCCATTAGTGTTTCCCAAGTTGGAAAAGGAAAATAGCTTATCTCCTTCAGGTTTTTCCCTTCTTTCCTTTTGCCTCAGACAGTGAGGAGAGAGAGAAAAGAAGATGTCACCTGCTCACAGCACTCCAAGAGATCAACTGCCACAGAAAAATCATTACCTATCCCACACACACTGTCAAAATTTGAAACTGACACTCTGTCTCAAATCTGTTTTAAACTCCAATTCTTCCTCAAGCCAGCTTCTCTCTACTTTTTATCTCTAAACTAATATAACTAGACTTAATTTGTAATATCATTTTTATACCACTCACATAGACTTAATTAACTCTCGCCTTTACTTTACAATAGCCTTCTCTTTGGTCCCCCTACCTTAAGCCTCTTCCTTTTCCTATCTTTCTTCCACATAGCTGTCAAAATGATTTTCTTAAAGTGAAGTTATGATAATATAACATTTTGCTTCCCACATTCCTCTCAAAAAATTCTTTTTTAACTTTATGACCCAACATGAACATCTGTTTGAAATTTAAATCTCTTTACTACCTAACTCTGTCTTATCTTTCCAGTTTTCTTATACATGATATTCCTTCAATTTATTCTAATTTCTAAAATCTAGTTATCCTGGGATTCACCTCACATCTCTATGCTTTTGTATTGGTTATCCCCCATGGTTACTGTTTGTCCCATAACTGCTTCCTTAGAACTACAAGCCTAGTGCTTATCCACTGTACCACTAGCTGCCCCCAGGCTTTTTCTTTCATCTAAATGTTGAAGCTGCGATCTAGGTTATCTATATCCTTATATACCTCTCCCAGTCTAAGAGTATTATATAGTATGTAGTGTTTGTTGAAAGAGTAAATAAATTATATTTATTCAGCTTGATATTCCTCATTCACATACCAAAGTACTACCAGTTATAGACTCTACCTGATTCATAAGAAGGACACTCTCCATTTGTTCTTCCAGTCTCTGCCACACTAAGGTTTATGGGCAGATGCAGAAGCCATTAAGTTAAATCATACTTGACCCAGCTATGCACATTTAAAGCATGAGCCACTAAAGGCCAGCTAATGAGGGAGTCCTGGAGACAAGCCTAGAATGCTGCCCAGATCTCCTTCCCACTCCTCCAGGATATGTCCGCTCTGGAGTCAGGGTGGGTGAGCAGGGAGGAGAGGGGTGTATATTGGCACTGTCTCTGTGTATAGATGGGGAGGCATTTTCCACCCCAACCCTGCCAAAATCTGCTCCCTCCTGGGAGTCATGCCCAGGAGAATTGGGCTGATAGAATGCCAACAATGTGTCTGGAGTTGCCCAGAACATGCCTCTCTCTCCTTTCTTGGTGGACTTCCCATTGGAATAGGGATATGGGGCTGCAGCAGAGGAAATGATGAAAATGCCTTCTCTCCACGGAGAAGCAGGTGGTGGTCCCAGCAAAGAGCATCTTTGTTGTATTTCTCCTGCACAACATGTCTCCACCCACCTCTCAGGCTCCATCATTGAATCTGGGGGAGAGGTGATGTAGGTTCAAATATTAGCACTGACTTCATCGGAAAGATCCTTAGGAAACCCCAATGTGGCAAAGCTATAATTGCAAACTCAATAATGAGTAACTTTGTTTCTTCTGTAATGCTTTGGAATGAGCAAATCTCAGAGAACAGAAAAAAAGCCAATACGTGTCACTGCTAACATAAATAATTTAAAATCAGAGAATTGCCACTAGAAGAGACTTCTGAGGCCACAAAGGCAACTCCCCTAATTTTACAGAAGGGAAAACAGAGGCTCAGAGAGGTAAGCTTAATTTACATAAACTCACACAGCTTGTCATTCACAGAGTTGAATGAAAAAGGAAAACTGATCCTGGAGACCAAGCAACTGTGTACTAGCTACAAGGAAATTGCCATCCTAGGACTACTGCTCTTTCCATTCACTAGACTGTCTGATTTGGTTGCTTCATTGCCCCAGGATGCTGTCTGTATTGGACTTCAGCTTTTTTAACACTTAAGACAATGGAAGAAAATGGTGTTTGACATACTTGTTTTGGATCTCAAAGGGATGTTTTCTACCATTTGCATATTCATTATTTTCCTTTCATGCTTTTTTTTTTTACTAGATATCTTGATCTGCCAAAAGTACTTCCTGACTCCATGTAATATCCAGACCAAACCATTCTCACCTGCCCTTGACTTTCTCACACCTTCTATTTGGCAGCAATTAAGGATATTTTAAGGCCATTTCTGCTCAAAATGGAAATGTGGGAAGTAAAATGTGAAAGGTCAGCTTGGCTACTACATAACTGTTTCCTTGGTCCTGTGGTATGTCACATCCCTGGTGAGCTAAAGGGATTTTAAAATTCAACACCTGCTCATCATTCTGGATATCATAAAGATAATCTGGGCTATGAAGGATCCTCAAGATGGCCCGTAACATACCTTACTTAAAACTGTTTCTCCAAAATAGAAAACAATCCAAATGATTAGAAGAGGTGAAATGACTATGGAGGAAGAGAAGGAGAAAGAAGAGAAAGAGGAGGTCACATAGGGAAAGAGGAATCAAGGAAAAACCAAAGAAAGAAAAGATGGGATATGGTATAAGGCAGGAGGAGATGGTAGGATAGAAGGAAGAAGTAAAAGCAGAATAAGAAGAGGAGATTGTATCTGAGAAAGAGTTGTGGCAAAAGGAAAAAAAGAAAAGGAAGTAAGGGAGGAAGAGGTGGATGCAATCAAAGGGGAGGGGGCATATGAAGAAGTGAAAAGGCAAGAGATGCCAAAGAGGGAAAGGAGGAGATTGAAGAAGAAGAGGAAGAATTAGAAGAGATGGATGCAGGTGAGGAAGAAAGAGATGTAGAAGAAAAAGGGAGATGGTAGAGGAGATGTTGAAGGAGGTAGAAGAGGAGTAGAAAATGTCTCTCCTCTCTCAGTCATGAGCTACCATTTTTTGGTCACAGAAATCTTTCTGTCACTGCCATTGAAAACACATCATCAGAGGGTTGACTGGGGATTATGGATGAAGCAATCATCCATTGATGATCTAGAGATGCTAGAGTCAAGTCCTCCTCTTCATCTCTCTCTTTCAACTTCCTCCTTTTAAAAAAATGTCAGCATCACATAATGCACTTTTAAGGTTGCATTTATGGGCTAATATGTCACTGGTGGTAACTTCCTGGGAAAACTAAACTTCCCCCAAGACTCACTTCTCTGTCTGAGTTCCATATCTTAGTAACTTGTACCTCTGTAAGCCTCAGAGAATCACCAAGAGAAAGGATCCAGTATTCCAGAGGCCAGAAGTAAGAAGAAATTGAATCTGGAGTGGTAAGGGAACTCAGAGGTGATAGAAGTCAATTTCCTAATTTTATAGATGAGGAGACTGAGGTTGGGAGAAAAAAAAAAAGTGGCTTGCTCAAGGTCACACAGCTATTAATTATCTGACACAAGATTTGCTTCCTTACTCCAAATCTAGTCTATCCACAAAATAGGAACCAATAGACCTCTATAAGATCATGCCACAAAAAGAAACAGCACCCTACCATTGGCAATTCAAACCAAGAAAATGCTCAGTAACAGTAAACTTATTCCCATTTGTTTTTCTGTATCAGAGAAGATTTCTTCAGAATTTCAGAGATTTGCCTCAATGACAGCCCCAAACTCAGTTCCCTTACAGGTGACATATCCAGTTCGCTTAGAGGTATCATATCCACCTCCCATTTGTTCTTCTACAAACTGAGCTGAACCAGATTGTTCCCATTTAGTTTTCATATCTGGTAGAAATTTAACATGTAACATGAGTACATATGGACTATTGGAGCTATCCAAGGATGGACCTATAGCCTGGGAGAGAAGGGCACAACAGCCATACTTTTTAAAAGTCCCAAAGTGATAGTAGCTAGACTGACCACCAAAATCAGAATGATGCTAGCAGAGAACATTTACTGTAAATTGGGAATAATAAAAGTTAACATTTCAAAGCACTTTATGTATTCAAAATACTTTACCTCGATTATATTACATATTCTTAGTCATAATCCTATGGAATAGGCAGTACAGGTGTTATTGGTGGTCACATTTCTGTAGCTCAGATAAGAGGGGCTTTGAGAGGTTTTATGACTTTAAGGTCATAAAACTAGTTGGGACTTGAATCTAGGTCTTTTCACTATACCATGATGCATCTTAGGCTCTTTGGGTCTTATCTTGGGAAAGGTTCTTTTCACTGTGGCTCATATACTCTCTGGCAGCTACAGTTTGCTCTGAAAAACACCTGACCTTAGCAAAATTTTATAAGGCTTTTATGTCTAGGTAACCAGATGTGTGTTTCTATACAATACTCAAAATAGTACATGAATATTAGATAAAGAACAGTCTCTATTTCATTTTATGGAAAATGCAGAAGAAGCAAAGGACCCGTGGGAGACCCTAAATAGAAACAAAAAACACAGAGAGTACTCATAAGTAGCTCATAAATTCTACTTATGAAGGAACTAAATTTGGGGCTGTCTTTGGGGTAAATGACATTCTGGTGAGATCCTCTTTTATACACCTTTCAGATTCACAAAATCACTTAGTAGCCTCCTATGCTTTGTTTGTTTGTTTTTTTAGTTGCTAAGCAGGCAAATTCTTTCCCAAAGGGTCTTTACTATCTAAATCACTCATAGAAATAATAGGGGATGGTGGTGATAGCAACATCTTCATCTCTTGCCCCTTCCTCTCATGGCATGTCCTTATTACTTTTAGTATACTCCAAGGCATGGCTCCAGGTGAGAGACATTTTCCTTTTTTCAAGAGGCACACTGCCCTTTAGCTTTAGAAGCCCAGATCTCTGAACTCTTGAATTTGTAGTTAATTTGGAGGTAATCTCCAAGTCTAGCGTTACCCAAGAATCTCCATTTCTAGGTCTTAGGTACACTTTTTCTTTAACTAGGACACGAGATGATTCAGCAATAATGTTATCTATGAACCCTTTCTTGGGCCATTTAGGCAATGTATGAATGAATTGAAAAGCATTTATTGAGGTTTTATTTTGTATTGTACTGTTTTGGGAATACAAATAAAAGAGAAGATTCAGTAGATTTATAGTCTCAGGGGGTACACAATGCATAGATAAGAGTGGTAGTCAATGAAGGGCCTATCTAGTGAGTCACAGGGATGGTGAGTTGATCCAAAGGATAGTCAATTGATATGTCCTTTCTACATATAATGTAAATATAGTTGTAATGAGCAGAGAACTGAGCCTAGAGCAAGAAATGAAAAGCTGGGAAGTGGAGATAAGACAGATGAGTCTTTCAGGGTAGAGGGCAAGATGGACAAGTTGGCTGGCTATCTAGAATGTGATCTGGAGTCAGTTTATAAAATGGGCAAGTTTAATTCCTACTCACTCACTCACTAATCAACATGCTTCATCCTTAGTCAGGAATTCACAGCTTAATAGATTGAGGTCCCCCAGGGTCTAGAGGCATTTAAAAAAAAAATTCTGATTTTGCAAATGCTGTTCTAAGTAAGTGGGAAGTAGGGTAATATCAGAAGGGAAAACAAGATATCCAGAGCGAATGTCTGGAGGGTATATGAAGAATTATCTGCTCTGGTGGCCTTGGGTTGTGTAAAAATGGAGACTTGAACCCCGGACTCCAATCCCCAGAAGTCTTTGCTCTAGTTCTCAAGATTCTCACCTGGGCCAAGAACAAAATATTATTTAAAGAGTCTCCGCCTATGGCTGGGTCTCTTCCTGTTCCCTCTTCCAAGCCCATTCCAATTGAATGGGCCTCTCGGCCCACCTAGGCACATGCTTTCTTATTCTGTATTTTCTTAAATTCTCAACCTTTAATAAACCTCATAAAATATAATACTTCTAGCAGAGAAACTAATTTTAACTGTTACAGTTGGCTAAATATAGTTCTGATGAGGTGAGTTTGTGTTCATTCACTCACTAGCAGTTTCCATGTGCATCTTCAACATACTCATAGGTAGGGAGGGGTAAAGAAAAAAATGGAAAGGGGAGAGAGTGCTTTGTGGGCTTCTCTCAGTAAAGAGGAGCTTCTGGATTTAGAATTTGTCTTCTCAAGAGTCGTAGGGAACAAAATCATATAAGATACAGCAACAGTTCCTGAAAACTAGTCCTCTAGAAGACACTAAGAGACAATTCCAAATCATCCCATTCATTTTGGAGTGACCTGAGTCACTGAGACCTAAGAAGAAGAAATCTTTATCCACTTAAAGGGCTATTAGTCTTATCCACACTATAGCAGTGGTTCTCAAAAAAAAGTGTGTCACTTACAATCACATGTGCACACAGAAACCTCCAAACCTCTACAATATATCCCTCAATTCCTCATTGCAAAGATTAATACAATGTCATCAGCAAAATTAACTTGAGAACCACTGTTTTATAGGGAGGTTCTTTCAGAATGCTAGACAATGATTATTTCCTAAGTTCATTAAGTTGACTGGGAAATTTCCTTGATCAGCCTTCCATATTTATAGGTGAATTCTCATGGACTATAACAGATAGATGACTGAATGCTTGCTCCTACTAACGACTCTTGGGGGGGGGGCCATTACTGGATATGGAAATAATAGTATTGAAAACCACCTCACTGGCATGTTCCTGTAACTTTCGTCCATTTCCTAATATTTATCAGTCACTGAAACCAGTCTTTAATACAAGCCTAGATTAACGGACAGGCATAGGGTATGCTCTGGGTGTATTGGCATAAAGACTAGATAGATATATCTAGGGTTGTGTCTAAGTCTCAGGGCCTTCCTAGGACACATATTTTACTTCCTCTCTCAATGCATAGAGGTTCAATTCAACTCAATTCCACAAATATTTATTAAATACCTTCTCTGTGCCAGGTCAGTACCAAGGACAGGAATTAGATGAAGCTTTTCCCCTACTCCAAGGCTGAATTTCTTACCCTATTAGGGTGGCTCCTTGCCAACACCCCCACCCCCACCCCAGTCTCTGCCCCTTCCCAAACCAAATATGTGCATTTCTGCCTTGTTCCTGTTCTTACGGAAGGTTTTGGGTGCTACCCTCAACTGCTTTCTGATACCCATTGCTTGTCTTCAGATGTATAAAGTAGCTTCATGGAAAAAGTACCATCTGTTGTTCCCTTGTGTTCCAGATATTGGCCTTGCAGTTCCTCCTTGATTCAGGAAGGTGTCACTGTCACAGACCTTCTACATTGCCTTTTACACCTTGTTGGAAACTTAGGCATGGTCCTTTTTCAAACTAACAACTGTCCTTTTTTTTTTCCAGCCAAGGGAAAAAAACCAAAACCCAAACAAATGAAATAAACCACCAATTCTCTGCTATTTGGTCCTTTCCACTAAAGGGGAAAAATGTCTTAGCATTTTTCAAGGTCAGGCAGGAAGCCCAGTTCTCCCCATAGGGTCTCTAGGTTCTAGTGATGTCATATCAGGTTAAGGATTTCCTCTTCCTGACTCTACTTTCTATCTCATGCTCCTGTCAGTCTCAGACTATACCATAACTTGACTAGGAGAGGGGAAGTGTCTCCTATTGGGCTTCAGGTTCACAAAACTTCAAACTAAGAAACATGGCCTGCCCATCATGATATCCATTCTTCATCTGGCACAAGATTGAAGGGGTCTTCTACTCCAAGGAATAATCTACTAGTTCTGTGGGGAGAGGGGCAATAAATCACCCTGGTCATACCCTGCCCCTATCCCCAATTAGCTCTCTTTAGACACCTGGGTGGGATTATTTGAATCACTCAAGGCTATCAACAATTTCAGCTCTGCTTAAAGGTGGAGTCTGGGTTTCCAGAAGTTTATAAACTCAGGGGTCTTCAGGCAGACATCATTAATTTTCTCAAGTTCCTCAAGGGAATCAGGAAAAGGTTTAGATACAGCATCTGTTACATATATGTGTTTATATACAGAGGCTTGTCCTTTCCCTCTCCCTTATGGTGCCATGATTTCTCAAACGGTGAGAAATTTCAAATCTAAAAGAAGATGGAGCTGAAAATGCACTTGATATTATTGATCATAGTCAATGTATTGGAAGTGAAATAACAGTTAGATTTTAAAATACAGATAGAATGGGGTGCATAACAACAGCCATGATAGCCAAGGGTTCAGGAGATTTCCATGAAGCCAACATTCTAAATGCAGAGGGGAGGTCTGGTCAAGTAAAACTATATGAAATTACAGAGAGCTATGGTTTAAATTCATATTCCAGTGAAGGAGGAAATAAGATACAGTCAACTTTAAATGAAGATCAATTAGAAAATGATTTAAGCCAAGAAGATTTAATTGGTTCAACCATACAAATGGCAGAAGATAACAGTGCGGTGCAAAATGAATCATTAGAATTAACTCAATAGCTACACACAAAAAAAAAAAAACAGAACCATATACATGGATTAAGGTGGGGAAGAAACAATACAAAGCTCTTGTGGATACTGGTGCTTCACAATCAGTCCTAAAGACATTTCCAGGGGATACCACTATAGGGGGTATGGTTTCAGTGGCTGGAGCTACGGGAGAGATACAACAGGTCCCCTGAGCTCAAAAGCACAATGGTTAAACTAGGTCCTCTCACCAGTGATCATACATTACTATTGATCCCTTCATGTTCAGATAACATTTTAGGATATGATTTTTTATGTAAGATCAGGGCAACCCTGAAATGTGAACATTCTGGAAAGATATGCCTGCATCTGCCTAAACATTCTCTAAAACATTACCCATTGCTATATCTGGAGCAATTGGAAGAAAAACCTGAGCAAATTCAAATTTTGACTTCAATATATGAGATACCTGATGACATTCCACAAGGGGGTTTTGCTAAACACCAGAATTATGTGGGTAGAATAAAGTCAGTGACACCAGTAAAAATAGAAGTCATGGAAGGTGTACCTCCTAAGATACCTCAGTACAAATTGAGCAGAGAAAACATAGAAGGCATAACACCAATTATAAACAGCTTATTGGAACAAGGCATTTTAAGACCTACAGTGTCTGAATTTAATAGTCCAATTCTGACTATTAAGAAAAACAAACTTAATGCGGATGGAACACAAAGCTGGAGATTTGTACAGGACCTTAGGGCAGTGAACAACTTTATAAAGAAAACACACATGGTTACACTTTCAGCAAACAATATTATCACACAGATACCACCAGTTGCCCGTTGGTACACACTTATATATCTAAGCAATGCATATTTTACCATTCCATTGCACCCTGACTCTCAGAACATTTTTCCTTTACAATGAGGACAAAATCAGCCCTGTTATACTAGGCTAATCCAAGGATGTTGTGAATCAGCCTCTATATTTTTAAAACTTCTTCAAAGAGATCTATCTAACATCACTTTCAAGCATTGCAAGCTGGTATACTATGTAGATGATTTATTATTAGCATCACCTGACCTAGTGACATTCTTGAAAGATTCAAAGAAGTGATTAATAGAGCTTTATAAGAGAGGACATAAAGTCTCTAAAAAGAAAATCTAGTGGGTACTCCCAAAAGTCAAGAAGAACCAGGAAAATTTTAAGAAAAAGGAAAGCAGATATACAGAAGTTAGGCATCCCTAGTACCAGGAAACAACTTCGGGCATTTCTAGGGGTTGCTGGTTTCTTGAGATAGTATATCATAGGGTATTCCCATATTTCCAAGTGTTTGACTGACTTGACAAAGAAAGAAGTTAAAGAATCTTTGAAATTAACTAAGAACATCTACATGCTTTGTCAAAGTTGAAAGAAGCCATTTTGACAGCTCTGGCATCAGGAATGCCTAATGACAAAAAGGAGTTCTATTTGTATGTCCTTGAAGCTAAGGGCATCACTTCTGGAATGTTAGCACAATATTTTGCACTGAATTTAAGGGTTGTTGCATCTTAAAATTCTATCCTCAATCTGGTCGCACAAGGAATGGTGCTTTGCTTGAGAAGCATTGTTGCAGCTGCTCTCAGGTGAAGAAAACATATGATATTGTACTGGGATGCAAATTACATGTATATTCTGCACATCAAATTGAAAAACTACTATGATTGCAGAATATGCATTCTTTCACAAATGAAAGAGTATCTCAGTATGAAATCATTTTGTTAGGAAATGACAACATCACCATTCATAGGTGTGCACCATTGAACCCAGCTACTCTGATTCCAGATGTGCCATAAGGGGAAGAAGCACTGCATGACTGCAAGCAAGTTGTGGAAATGATGTATAAACCTAGAGAAGATCTTAAAGACACGCCTCTTAGTGATCCTGATATAGAGTTATACACTGATGGATCCTCATAAATTCATAGAGGACACAGGGTCACGGGGGCTGTAGTAGTTAACAATGATAAAATGCTTTGGTATGCATCATTACCAAGTCATGTTAGTGCCTAGTTAAAAGCTCTCCTCGAAGCCCTGGAATTGGCAAAAGTCAAAAGAGTGAACATTTATGTAGATTCCTCTTAACTTTTTACAACCATATATTCCTCTGGGTTTATTTGGAAGAACAGAGGGTACATCAGCTGGGAAACCAATTGCATATGGAAAACTATTAGACTGTCTTATAAAAGCTGTAGAACTTCCAAAAGAGCTGGCCGTAACCCAATGCAAAGCACATACCCATGGAAAAGACAGAATATTCCTGGGGAACAACAGAGCAGACATTACAGTGAAATATTCTGCAAGATTTGGTCCCTACAGTGTGCTGAATTTCTCTCTGGTAGATAAGCATGATCTTACCAAAGTTTATTGCAGAGAAGAAGTTCAGTCATGGAAAGAGAAATTCGGTGCTAAATTAATCAAAGGCATCTGGGTGGCTCATGGGGGGGGGTGGAGGGGACCAATTCTTCTTAGAAAATTATATCAACATCTATGTACTGTGATCCATGCAAAAGGACATTATGGAGTGCAAGCCATTTTGGATACAGTACAACATTTCTGGACAGCACCAGGGATAAAAAATGCCATTAGAACTTGTCAGGCATGTGACATATGTAGAAAATTCAATCAAGGACATTTTAAGAACAGCATTGGGAGGCAGACCTCTAAACTATATGCCTTTCTAGTGTCTACAAATAGACTACATAAACATACCCAAAGACAAGGGATACAAGTATGCATTAGTTATTGTGGTTCGATTGACGAAATGGGTTAAGCATTTCCAGCTAAGAAAAATGATACAGCCATGGTATTGAGATCTCTACTAAAAGAAATAGTTCCTAGGTATGGCATTCCTGATACCATAAACTTGAATAGGGGATCACATTTTACTTCCCAAATTTTGCAAGAAATATACAAGAACCTGGGTATCAAATGCAGTTTCCTATAGATGCCTATAGATCACTGAGTTCAGGCCAAGTAGAAAGAATGAACAAAGAATTAAAAACATTAATAGGAAAACTGTTCAGAAACACACATGAAATCGGCAGATGCTATTTCTCTTGCCTTGTTTCAACTAAGAACAAGACCCAAAGGTGACATATGTGTCCCCATTTGAAATGTTATATGGTCAACCATTATGGCATGGTAGGACTGAAAAACCACCATATCTATTGATGCTTAAAGGGGAATGTGTATTCATAAATACCTAGTTGAAGTACAAAACAGGCTGGAAAAATTAAGAAAGCTTGGATTACTAGTACAAAGAATACCATTGGATTTCTCATTGCATAAGATAAAACAAAGAGACAAAGTATATGTCAAGAATTTTAATAGAGCATCACCTACAGAAGCAAGATGGATAGGTCCCTTGAATGTTGTTATGACAACTCCTACCACAATAAAGGTAGATGGCAAGGATCCATGGTTTCATACTTCACATGTAGAACTACATTATACTCATGACATGACCAGCAATGAAGAAGAAAATGAAGAAGGAAAATCTGCAATATTGTCTACAGTCCTAGCAATATTTAACAAGTCTATTAATGGAAAGCTATATATGAATAATGAAATATATATAATATATATAATGTAATATATATATAAATATATAAAATAATATATATATAATGAAAAGACAAGAAAAACAAATAAGAAAGCATTGAATATAATAACATAAAGAAACAAGAGTACAAATTACAACAGAAATAAGCACTGCAGAAAAAACAATAATTAAATAATCTCATATATATATATATATATATTATAGCTCTGATGAAATACTCTCTGCCTAAAACAACAATGAAAAGGAACAAAGTTACTTAACTTAGAAGACATGACTCTGTAAAATACCTTATATTAAGTATTATTTTGTCTACACCAATAAGAACACAGAAACCCATAGACTAAAAGAAATTCTATCTCAAGAAAAATTCAAAAGTCAAAAGAATCTCTTAATATGAATACCTTAAAGAAGCAATCTACAGAAAATGAAACTCCTTGTGAAATCAAACATCAAATAATAAGACAGTATCATATTTCAGAATCACAATATACATCCTGAAATATTTATACAGTACAATATACTACATGCACCTACACATGAAGATTATTATGTGGAAAATCATACTTCCACGCATGAAGAATCAACTCATGAACACTGACAGGCATGCATAAAGAATTCAACCTTACTCTCATGCACAGGAAAATATCAATCTTACATACATGGATATGAAAACTTACACATGTGCATGTTCCTATATGTCAAAGAACATGGGACTTCAATCAAAGTGAGATGACAGACAACACATGTATGCTGCAGATGAAAAACTCAAGACATGTATGTTTCTATGATCAACTCCAGAGACATGGAAAGACTTTGAAATCTTGAACTGATGGTGATGAGGTCACGTAAGGATGTGTCATACATGTTAACTTCACATATAGGTACAAACACATATATAACTACACATAAACACAATGTGGAAAAGAGTCTCATGGCTTGGGTAAGTATACAAAACATTTCATAGTAACACATACACAAAATTCATAATGATATACTTGTGAGTTTCTGTGGAAAATTCATAGACAAAGGGAATTTTTTATCTATGATTTTGCACAGAAATCACATACAAAATTGTATTATAACTGTGCATATGTAAAATCTGTATAGAAAAATATGTACATTTGTAAATACTAATAGAATTAACATGCTAACATTATTAGGTTAAGTTACTGACATTCTAATGACTAACACATAGGGTAAGATTTTAGGAATTTGTTAAGAAGCTTAGATGACTTGGGGACAGATGTATAGCATAATTAATATAAGTTAAGTTTCCTAATAATATTAGTAACAGTTGTTTGTCACAGAAACTTTTATTTAGAACAAATTATAGTCATTAGGATAAAAGCAAGTTATATTATCAAAAATATTGTTTGAATTGTTGCATTGTTTATTATTATGTTCAAAACCATATTTCTGTATTGTATTTCTATGATCCACACCTCTTTCCTTAATCCCAAACCATAGGATAGAAATAGATAGTCAGAGGATTTTTTATTTTGGGGGTAGTGGAATATGTTAAAATAGAGTTTAGAGTATATGTAGTTAGGAATTCTTCATAGTGAAATAATAAGGTGAGTATTGTTTATGGCAAAATTCCGGGTTGTAATTTTGCTTAAAAGGAAAAGGGGGATTTTGTGAGAAACTGATTACTACAACAGAGACTTGCAAGCAGATGCAAGGAATGGAAGCTTGGAGGACTGTCCATCGAGGATGGAAGGGAAGATCCCAGAGAAGAATTTGGTCAGAGAGACAGTTAAGGAAGTCAACATATGAAACTTCACTTCTGCTTTCTTGAACTGGGAGAGAGGAGCCAGCAGACGACTGCTCTAAATTCCTGATCAATAATATAACCTGAGAAAAGTTGGGGCGTAGCTCTGAAGATCCCTTTCCAAGTTATTAGCAATTTCCCCTTAAAGACAAATCAACCATATTTCCTTATATTGAAATTTGTAATAGATTAGGGAAACCTTATTTTCCCTCTGCCCTATCCCATCTCCCTAACTTGTTTCCTTTAAATAAAACCCCTTTTGATAATATTATATTGTGAAATTAATTTCTTAGAAGCTGCTGGTAACTTACCTTCTCTGAAGAGCTGTTGAAATCAATTGAAAGGCACAGAAAGTGGGTGAGGGGGGATGTGATAAGGAAATCACTTTAAAAGACCGATATATATTAATTTAAGGTCACCAAGGAATTCAGCTATGTAATTCCTAAATGAAAACGCAACTCAGCAGTCAACCTTTTTTATGGTGTTTTAATTACAAACAGGAGGAAGAAAAGTATTAGAGGGGGAGAGAGAGAGAGGAAAAAGGGAGAGAAGGAATAGGGCTTAAATACCCACTCTGCTAAAGCTGAGCCAAAGGCCCAAGGCCCTGGATAGCCAAGGCAAAGAAAAGAGATCAGTCCCTATCACTCACGTTACCAAAATGGAGAACAGTCTCTGGGCTCCTCTACTCCAAGCACCAGGCTCCAACCACCACCTCTCCTCCACACAGGAAGTCCCCAGAACTCCTGAGCTGTCCTCTACCTCACTTCCTGTCTCTCACATGTGCCAATGGTGGCTCTAGCTTAACCTAGGACCGCCCAGAGGTCTGTCCTTTTTGCACATGTCTGTTGAAGGCCATATTCTCAAATAATTAAATCTTGACTTTTGCTGCAGCCCTTCCTAAATCTTGTTACCCTGAGTAGGGTGGAGATTGTAGTTTCCAAGACCTGATTCTGTTATTCCAAGTATCTCTATTGTTATTGATCAGGAAATAGCTAAATCCCATCTTCTAAAGAATGGTTTGAATAGGGTTGAGTAGTTTTGAAATTCACAGGGAGGAGTAAAAATCCCAATTCTCCTTCTAATCTTATTTCCTAATGTAACCCTTCCAGTACTACTCTTACCATAAATACCATAGTAAAAGAGCCTCCATTATTGATGGTGAACAACTGAGCAACAAAAATAGCTAACATTCTTTGACATTTAAAGGTTTGCCAAGCACTTTGACATACCTGATCTCATTTATTTCTCACAACCATTTGAGGTAGGAACTATTAGTTATCCCCATTTTATAGATGAGGAAACAAAGATCTCTGGAGGTTTTGTCCAGAGGACACTGGCCCAAGTGGAGAGGTGGGACTATTTGATCAGTTATCAAGATGTCCGGATGGAGGGTCAAATCTTATGCTTACTAGTATATATAATTAAGGAAACATTTAGTTAGAGTAGAATAATAATCTCTACTTGGGGCAGGAAAAATGTGAAATGAGGAAAGAGGAGGACAGGTAGATATAATCAAATGTAAAAAAATAGAGATTTGAACCCCAGACTTCAATCTCCAGAAGTCCTTGGCACTTCTCAGAATGCTCTATAATCTCACCTGAGATACCCACCTGGGCCGAGAACAAAATGGGTATTTAAAGTGACTGTACCACCTAGTTGCTCTCTCTCTGCTTCTACTTCTAAGCACATGCGTCTCTCAAGATGTAGAGTAAGTGGCTGTGAATAGGCTATTCAGCCCTAGACATGTGCTTTTCCTATTTTGTATTTTCTTATTTCTAATAATCTTAATAAACCTCTAAAATATATAATACTTTTAGTAGAGAAACTAATTTAACTGTTACACTAAAAAGCCCGGTAGATCAGTTATTGGAGACTGAAGATCACTGAGATCTAAGAGACTGAGACAATTGGGTGAGTAAGTTACTGATCCAAGGATTTAGAACCATGGGAATTCATTTAAAATCAAGGATGGGACATACTTAGTACCATCGATCTATTTCTTAGACCAACATTGTCGAAGACATGGCACACGTGCAGAGCCAGCACTCAGGGAGCTGCTCAGTTCCCCCTTTTTTCAGTGCCTGAGGTCATTTTTCTGCATACCCCACCCCTATGTCCAGCCTTCCAAAGCAAGCACTTTCTCCCTCAACTCTCTCTGGTAATCCAGGGGCTCACATACAACTTGAATTTGCCCTCTGGGCACTTGAACTTGGAAAACATTCACCAAGAAGTATGAGTCTTAATATTGTGGAAGTTGCATGAGGCAAGAACAACAGTTGGGAACTGAACAAGGACTTCTGGGAAATTCTCCTGAGGAGCAGGGTCTTGAGGGCAGAGACACAGAAGGGGGAGGAAGAAGGAGCTGTTTCTTGGGGCCATTCAAGGTACCTGTGATTATTTCTGTCACAGACAGAAATCCTAATATTGAGGATTCCTGTCAAGAAATATCATTTCTTCAAAGACATTCATTTCCATGAACTATTGAGATATTGGACTCTAATCAGTGAGCCATGTTCCCTTCCCCTTTTTCTACGTTCCCCTGAGTATGAGAAAACCTTGTAATTCAATAATTAGTTTCATTTAGAAAGAGATTTAGGGCAACCCAGAATCCCTATAATCTTGACCCTTTGCCCCAATCAACAATTAAATGTAACACTCAGTCAGTAGCGAATTCAATCTCCTTTATTTACATCTAGAGAATAAGCCTATTGGCAGACTCCATCTTATTGCCAATTTTCAAGAAGACAGGGAGGTGGAGACTTTTGAGAGTCCCAAAGCAGTGCATATCTGGATTGAGGTCCCTCATACCTACTTCTCCTTGTAGAGAAGATTTCCCCGCCACCCTTGAGGGTCCGCATGGCCACCAAGGGACAAGCCTTCACTGAGAGATCTCCATTTTGTCTCCCTCAAGTAATTCAGGGACTCCAGGAGGGAGAAGTGAGGGAAGCCATTTCATCAACCTTTTACTCACTGCCTTCAACCCTCATTTCTTCATCTAAGTGGCCTCCCCCTCAAAATTACATCAGGAACTGCACATGTTCCCTCCATCTCATCTTCTGCCATCTTTTGAAGGAGCTTGCTCTGTCAAACATCCCCTCTCTCTTTTTTTTTGCAATCTCGCCCCATGGATGCCTTTCCCCCAGATGACCTGAGAAATGCCCAGGTGTATCCGATTCTTTGAAATGACCTTTTGATCCTAGTTATCATGTAAAAGTTTGCCTCAGTTTTCTTTGAAACAATAATCATATCAATAGGTGACATTTATGTAACACTTTAATTTGTCTTAGCAGCTTACATATGTTATCTCAGCCTATACAATAGTCTTGTGAATTAGGTACTTTGTATAATATTGTCTACATTTTTCAGAGGAGAAAACCACATCAGAGATGTTTAGGGAGTTACCTCGGGTTACACAGTTAAGGAGGGTCATAGGATGGATTTAAACTCATATATTTCTGGATACGTTTTCAATACACTGTAATAGAGTCACAGTGGCACCATTTCCAAGAGCAGAAATGCATCATTGCTCTTCACCTTCAAGATAAAAAACTGTAATATATTATCTCTAAAGTCTCTTCCAGATTGTATGATATTGTGATCTTAAGTTGTTTTCAGATCTAAATTTAATCACATAGAAATACTTTGGAAATATTTATTCTAAGAGGGGCCATGGCTAGTAATGATGATGATAATAATAATAATAACCACACTTTACATAGCATTTTAAGATTTGTAAAGCTCTTTACTTTTTTCTCATTTGATTCTCATTAACAACTCTGTAAAGTAGGTGCTATTATTGTCCCAGTCTTACACATGAGGAAACTGAGTCTGAGAGATGTTAAGTGACTTTCCCAGGATTACATGCAGCTAATAAATAGTTGAGGATTTGAGGTGGTAGAATTTTAATTCAAGTCTTCCTGATTCCAAGACCCTTCAGGGGTCTATTCATTATGCCAACACTCCAGCTGCCTAATTACTGCTAATGTCACTGAGATAGACAAATGATGAGCCAAAATTTGGTTCTGATTTTTATTATGCAAGATCTCTCATTATTCCATTTTGCTTAAGATATACCATTTTTGCAAAAGTTAAAAATCAAGTAATATTCACGATTGACTGAAGTCCAAAGTCCATAGTTTTAGCATTTGGTAAATTACAATTAACATGATAGTTCAAAATATGACACATTTTCTGAGTATCAGAAATGCACCAGATGTCCCTTTTCTCCCAAGAGAGCAGATCTTTGCCAAAAATTAGGATAATCACTGAGGCCAGAAACTAGCATTTCCTTGGGAAAGGACAGAGTCTCCATTGGGAGCCAACAAGGATAGACCAAGGGCCAGGTCAGTTCTGCTGTAGAATTTCTCCAGAGAGCCAGAAATCCCAGGGACTGAGATAGAGGCAGTGAACCAGGTGCAAGAACAAAGTTGTCAAATCAGAGAGGTCAGTACAAAATCAGGAGGCAAGAAATAGGGAATGTTGGTGATTTGACTATTTGTGCAACTCAATTTGCCCCCTATAAGTTAGGTTCTTTGATCATAGAAATTGGCCTGCCCATTTCTATGATCAAAAAATAGGGGCATATATGAGACCATGCCCCTATCAACGACAAGGTAAACCGATCCCTTGCTTTCCTGCTTCGGAAAAAAACTGAGGAAATGGACAGTAGACTCTGTAAAAGATAATCAAATGGCTCCTGCCACATGAATTATGCTTCCTGATATTTAGTTATTTTTAATTGTGTCCAGCTTTATCATCCTTGGAAAACATACTGGAGTGGTTTGCCATTTCCTTTCTTAGCTCATTTTATAGATGAAGAAAACAAGGCAAATAAGGCTAAGTGACTTGCCCAGGGTCACCCAGATATTACGTCTCTGAAGTCAGATTTGAACTCAGGAAGATGAGTCTTCCTGACCCAAGAGCTGGCCCTCTGTCCACTACACTATGGAGCTGCTCTCAGTTATGCCTCTGATGCTTCTTAAATATGATAATATCATAGACCCAAAGCTAGGAAGAACCTCCAGGATCATGGAATCCAATCCCCTTAATTTCCTAATAAGGAAATCTAGGCCAAAACAATGTCATTTACTCAGTGTCATATAAGTATTAAATGGAAATGATAGGATTTGAACTCAGAGTCTTTGATCAACAATTAAGTATTTTTTCTGTACTTCACTGTCTGTTCAAAATTCATAACAAGGAATATAAGCATCATTCCCTGAGAAGTATGCACACTTTCCTACTCAAGAATATCCTTTTGAGCCAAGGAAGGAACATTGAATACAAAGTTTATCTTTTGACTGTTACTGAGTACTGAATGCCTCTTCTTTGGTTCTGATTCTTAAGAATCTTGTGGCATTCCCCTTTGAAAAACAATAGGCAATTGAGGGTGTTAGAGGGAGAGATTGGTTATGAAAACAGTTGAGTCCAAGGAATGTTTGCCAAGAAGGGAAAAACTGAATTTCTTTCCCTTCTATTAAAAAAAAGAAATAAAAAAAATATATGTATATATACCCTTCCCATCTGAACCACCACAAACTAGAAGGAGGTTCCTTATGTGGAAATGAGGCTCTGGGCCACCACAGAGAGTGCAAAGCCCACAATACTCAAGGGAAGGAGAAGCCTAATGACTTTATCAGACAGAGGAGACCATAATGGCAGGCTGCAGGCAGCTTGAAATGTGGGTGAAACATTATATGGAAATAGCAAAGTCCACATTTTTTTCAGACCTAAGCCCAGAGGCTTAGGCCAGCGTCTGAGAGTTTACAATGCTGAAAATAATACAGAAAGAACAGACTTTGGGGAGGAAAAAGTAGGAGCCTCCATCTTATGGGAGCTCTTTTAGATTGACACAGAGATGTCTTTTGATTTTAGGTGGGGAGTCATTGGAAGAAGAATTTTAAAAAGCTAATTTGTCTGATTTTAATGAAATGTTGAAAATGACTAAGTAGGGAGGAGGAGGAGGAGGAGGAGGAGGAAGGATTTTGGAATGGGAAAGGACCTTTGAGGCTGCTCAGTCCTACCTTGATCTAAACAACAATTCTTTCTACAATATCTCCCACAATTCAGTTCAATAGACATTTAAGCAAATCAATCAGTCCACCATAAAGCATTTATCTGTCTGTATTTAAATGTTGGATGCTGGTAAGATGTGGCAAGAAAGGTAAGAATAGCTTCTGTCCTCAAGGAGCTAACAATCTTTTTCTTACATTGTTTTTCAGTGAACAAACATTTATTTGCCTCTCCTCTTATCTTCCATTAAGAAGGTAAAAAAAGAAAAAGAAAATTCTACTGTGCCATGAAGAGTTTTTCTTCTAATAGGGAGACAACATGTAAACGACCAAGTTCATTTAAGATAGACTTGGTGTCAACCGAAGCATCCGGGTACTGAAGCCAGCTCTAGGGCTCTCAAGAAGCCCTATTATTTTACTAAGTTTTTTTTTTTTTTAATTTTACTATTATTTTGCTAAAATTACTAAATATGTACTTTAAGCATTTATATATTAATAAATGCCACAAATAAGGACTTCATTTATTTTGGTGATTGTCAAGACTAGAGGTAGCCAATAGGAGCCCCATGTGGCCCACAATACAATATAAGAGTCTGGCTTGAACCAACTTAAAATGAAATGAGGTAGGTGGCTCAGTAGTTCAGTGGTTTGAGAGCCAGGCCCAGAGGTCATGGGTTCAAATTTGGTATCAGACACTTCCTAGCTGTGTGACCCTGGGCAAGTCACTTACTGCTCTTCTGCCTTGCAGTAAATACATAATATCGATTCTAAGACAGAAGGTAAGAAAAGCAAAACCCATTTAATAAAACATATATAATATTTCCTTTTAAAATTAAGTCAATATACAGCCTTCAGAGATCTTTATACATAGTATAATGGCCTCTGTTTTTATTTGGGTTTGACACTACTAGTCTACACTTAAGAAAATGATGGAGAAAATGATAACATAGAATAAAGTTATAAGTGTTTCTGTGGGACTGAGGGGGTGAGGTTGTTGTTTGACTGTGCTTTTTGATAGAGCTGACAATTAAACATTTGCCACCCCTGGACAGATAGCAAGCTGGGAAGGAAGGCGCTAAGGGGAAGGGATGGGAGGGCAGTACAGAAAAGATCTTCAGCAGAAGATGGGATTTGAGCTCAATCTTGAAGGAAGCCAGGGAAGCAAAGATGTCCCAGGGAGGAAGAACACTCCCTGCTTTCAAAGAGCTTCCATTCTATGGGAGGATACAAAATGTGGTTAAGTCTGTAGTTTGTGCAGTGATACACAGTAATTTCAGGAGGGATAGTTAGTGAATGGGAGGATCTGTAGGAGATCATCGCCAAGTAGAGTACTATGGGAAGCAGGATATTCTACAAGGGATAAGGAAAAGCATCCCTGACTGAGGAATCCATTCATAGAAAAGGTTGGAGGTGGGAAATAGAATTCCCTGTTCTAGAACAGATAGAAAGCCAGCTTTACTGGAAACAGAGTACTCAGAGAGGAGAAATATAAAATAAAACAAAAAAGGGAGGAGGAAGTCAGGTTAGAAACAAATGGTAACCCAGTCTTTGTACCAGGATCTCTTTTATTTTGCTGGTAAATTTGCAAATTGCTTTGAGACAACTCATTAAATAATTAAACTGGTTACTACTTTTGTTGTTCAAGATGAGGGAGATAAGAATGCTACCTTGCTTTTTGAGGTGCATTTCTCTCATCTTAAAACAAAATCATCACTTTCTATCCCAGTAACAACTCAGAAAGACAAGACGGAAAGGAAAGGGCTAGACAGAAGAAGCAAAGTCTCTTACCTGGGATAAGTTGTTACATAGCTAAGAAGTATCTGAGGTCATATTTGAACCCAGGTCCTCCTGACTCCAAGCCTGGTGCTCCATCCATTGTGCTACCTGGCTAGTCCTGGGATATACTTCTTTCTTTTCTTCTCCCTAAACCAAGCTGTAATGCATGAAAAAAGGGGGAACCATGAGTTAGAACACTTTGGGAGCTTTTGAATAAGTAGCTGAAATTCAATCTCCTAATCTAAGAATAGATGGTGTCTCTACATTTGCTCCTCTTTCTTTGAGTGTGTATTTTTACTGTGTCCAGAGTTGAAAATGTATGCTAAAAAGGAACCCCAACAAAAGAGTGTTCTCGATGGATCTTGACCTCATAGTCTCACAGCTCCTACAAGCAGGGCACAATGGGCTTCTTCAAAGAGAGTTTGGTTCTTAGAATTGGAATTTTCAAGAGGGAACTGCAGAAAGTCCTTAAAGATTTATGTGGCTTAGTTTTCATACAGCTCTCAGTGGTCAGAGCTAGGCATTGTTTGATCTGTAATCAGGAATGAAATAAAGGGGGAAGGGGATTTTAAAAAGAAGCTTTGGAGAGCCTGTCCAAAACTTTAAAGATGCAAGATGTTTCGACTGAGATCACATTCCAAAGTATGTTTTTCCCATTTCCTTGTAGTTCATGCCTTCAGACTTCTTGCTTGGAAGGCCCCCCTTGACTCTTGGTGAGATTCAGGGTTGCACTTGTCCAATGCTTCACATCAAGCAGGTGAGCCTCAATGGGTGGATGCTTTCTTTCACAGGCTGCCTCTAGCAGTTTAAAAAGAGGAGATTGCTGCCTCCTTGCTCTATCACTATCCATCCCTCAGCACTTTGGTCCATCTGAATGGTTCTGGAGAGCATTCTGGAAGTCTGTCTCCTCTTATAACAGCAATGTTTCCCATGTTACTCCTTCCCACTGATACATTTCTGCCAAAACTCCTGTGGAGGCTGCTAAAGTCATTGAGCAGGCTAATGCACGCCTGGACACTTTTGAGATATTAATAGTTTGGAAAGTTGGGAAATGGTGACATGCACACACTGCTGTACATATTCCTACATTCTTGGCTGATGGTCTCTGTTTCTCACATGGAGGCCCCGATATAGTAGTGCATGCTTCCTGATTCATTTCCCTTTAATACGTTTCTAATTTAGAAATTACCCAGCAAATGAAGATTCCCACCTTAGCAAAAGACCTTTGGTGGTAGCATAGTAAATAGAGCCCTAGGCATGGAGTCAGGAAGAACTGAATTCAAAACTGACTCTGGATATTTACTAGCTAGGTGACACTTTACCTTTGCCTCAATTTCCTTATCTGTAAAATAAGTTGTTGTGAGGATCAAGCGAGATAATAATTGCAGAGTACTTAGCACAGTGGTTGGCACATAGTATGAATGCGCTATATAAATGTTAGCTATTATTATTATTATTAATCTTTGAGATATGTCTTTATAAGGAATGTAAATATAAATGTGCCCAAGAGTACGTCCTCCTGGAATCCTCTTTAATGAAGTGTTAATTCCTTGACAAGACCAGCTCTTTGCTTGGCTCTAGTTATTTCCCTCACTCTTTTAACATTTGCATTAGGGATTACTGATTGACTCATAGCCAGATCATACCCTTGGACTAGTCCCTTCACACAGAGAGAGACTGCAGACAGACAGAGGAGTAGAGCTGTGATAGACTGAAAAGAAAGAGGCTCAAAACAAAGGCTCTTACTTGGTCCCTTGAAGAAGAAAGCTCTGTATTTGTGAGGCTCCTATAGGGAGATGTAGCCACAGAGATGGCAGCAAATGAAGGTAATGTCAGATGCTGAGGGAGGAGGTAAGCTGAGAATTTCAGGAATGAGGTATCATCAGAATAGCAGTACTGGAATAATTCAGGAGGCAATGTCTCCATAAGATAATATAGAAGTTCCTGAGCTGAGTGGGAATTAGAGATAAGGAGAATCAAGAACAGAGACCTTTTAAAATATATGAGCAGACTGAGATTTTTTCCTTTTCTTACTGTGAGTTATGTGGACTGTGGTGGTCCAGGGGAAAAGGTTGACTTTCTGGCAACCTTGAACACTTTTCCCTCTCTAGGGGAGAAACTTCCCTGGAGGACAATATAGATACCCCGGAAGATGAAAGAGCACAGGAGAGGAAAGGAAAGTAGCCTTGACTGTTTAAGGGCTTGTGTGAAAATATTTTGCAAAGTCTGTTGGTTTAAGTAAAAATCTCTCTAGTACCTAACAATTTGTTAGCCTGAGTGCTTACAAAGGAGAAAAGGAACTTTTTTTTTTAATTTTATAATATTTTATTTGATCATTTCCAAGCATTATTCATTAAAGACAAAGATAGTTTTCTTTTCCTCCCCCCCCACCCCCATAGCTGACGTGTGATTCCACTGGGTATCACATGTGTTCTTGATTCGAACCCATTGCCATGTTGTTAATATTTGCATTAGAGTGTTCCTTTAGAGTCTCTTCTCTGTCCTGTCCCCTCAACCACTGTAGTCAGGCAGTTGCTTTTCCTTGTTGTTTCTACTCCCACAGTTTATCCTCTGCTTGTGCATAGTGTTTTTTCTCCTAGATCTCTGCAGATTTTTCAGGGACATTACACTGTCACTAATGGAGAAGTCCATTACTTTCGATTATACCACAGTGTATTAGTCTCTGTGTACAATGTTCTCCTGGTTCTGCTCCTCTCGCTCTGCATCACTTCCTGGAGGTTGTTCCAGTCTCCATGGAATTCCTTCACTTTATTATTCCTTTTTGCACAATAGTATTCCATCACCAACATATACCACAATTTGTTCAGCCATTCCCCAATTGATGGGCATCCCCTCCTTTTCCAATTTTTGGCCATTACAAAGAGCGCAGCAATGAATATTCTTGTACAAGTCTTTTTCTCCATTATCTCTTTGGGGTACAGACCCAGCAGTGCTATGGCTGGATCAAAGGGTAGACATTCTTTTGTCACCCTTTGGGCATAGTTCCAAATTGCCCTCCAGAATGGTTGGATCAATTCACAACTCCACCAGCAATGAATTAATGTCCCTACTTTGCTACATCCCCTCCATCATTCACTACTTTCCTTTGCTATCATGTTAGCCAATCTGCTAGGTGTGAGGTGATACCTCAGAGTTGTTTTGATTTGCATCTCTCTGATTATAAGAGATTTAGAACACTTCTTCATGTGCTTATTAATAGTTTTGATTTCTTTATCTGAGAACTGCCTATCCATGTCCCTTGCCCATTTATCAATTGGAGACTGGCTTGGTTTTTTGTACAATTGATTTAGCTCTTTATAAATTTGAGTAATTAAACCTTTGTTAGAGGTTTCTATGAAGATTTTTTCCCAATTTGTTGTTTCCCTTCTGATTTTAGTTACATTGGTTTTGTTTGTACAAAAGCTTTTTAGTTTGATGTAGTCAAAATTATTTATTTTACATTTTGTGATTATTTCTATGTCTTGCTTGGTTTTAAAGTCTTTCCCCTCCCAAAGGTCTGACATGTATACTATTCTGTGTTTACCCAATTTATTTATGGTTTCCTTCTTTATGTTTAAGTCATTCACCCATTTTGAATTGATCTTGGTGTAGGGTGTGAGGTGTTGATCAATTCCTAATCTCTCCCACATTGTCTTCTAATTTTCCCAGCAGTTTTTATCGAATAGTGAATTTTTGTCCCAAAAGCTGGGATCTTTGGGTTTATCGTATACTGTCTTGCTAAGGTCAAGAAAAGGAACTTTCAAAAAATTTTGGCAAGGAAACCTAGGCAAGATATAATTCTATTATTCCTAAACGAAACCTGGTTTAGGGTCAGGATAGGGTAGGGGCGAAGAGATATTTCTGAGAGAAACTACTGAACCTGACTTTGTAAACCTCACTTTGGGGTTGGTCTATGGGTTACATAAAGAAATGAGGGCTGAATTATGCTGAGAAGAATTTTGTGTGTGTGTTTTTGCTCTAGGCTAAAATAATTTACAGCTAAGATATAGTTCAAGTTTGGGGAGAATCTGCTGGGAGGCATTGTCATAGAAACAGTTTTGACTCAGATTTATTAAATTTCTTAAGTACTAAGTCCCTATCATTTATGCTGCATTTCTCACCATTTGTACTAATTTTTCAGAAATGCTTTATAACTCTTCCTATTTTGTATTCTCTCTGCCCCCATGGCACAGGTCCACTGTGGATTGTCAACAAATGCCAGACCAGGTCAGAGGCACCAAACATTGAACTCATTGGTCCAGGGTCCTTATTAATTAAATTATTTTTAATTTTTTAGATTTTTTTAATTTGGAAATTGTTATTTATTTAATTAATTTAGAATATTTTCCCACAGTTACAAGATCCATGTTCTTTCCCTGCCCTCCCCCCAACCTCCTATTATAGCCAACACTTAATTCCACTGGGTTTTACACATGTCATTGATAAAGACCTATTTCCATATTATTTGCATTAGGGTGATCGTTAAGAGTCTATATCCCCAATCATATTCATATCCCAATCAACCCATGTGATCAAGCAGTTGTTTTTCTTCTGTGTTTCTACTCCCACACTTCTTTCTCATAAGTCCCTCAGAACTGTCCTGGATCATTGCATTGTTGCTAGTAAAGTCCATTACATTCAATTAAACCACAGTGTATCAGTCTCTGTGTATCATGTTCTCCTGGTTCTGCTCCTTTCACTCTGCATCAATTCCTGGAGGTCATTTCCATTCATGTGGAATTCCTCAGTTCATTATTCCTTTGTATACAATAATATTCCATCACCAACAGATACCACAATTTGTTCAGGCACATTCCCTCATTTTCCAATTTTTTGCCACCACAAAGAATGTGGCTATAAATATTTTTGTACAAGTCTTTTTCCTTATAATCTCTTTGGGGTACAAACACAGTAGTCCTATGGCTGGATCAAGGGCAGACAGTCTTTTAGTGCCCTTTAGGCATAGTTCCAAATTGCCATCTAGAATGGTTAGATCCATTCACAATTCCACCAGCAATGCATTAATGTCCCAATTTTGCCACATCTCCTCCAGCATTCATTACTTTCCATTGCTGTCATGTTAACCAATCTGCCAGGTGTGAGGTGGTACCTCAGAGTTGTTTTTTTTACATTTCTCTAATTACAAGAGATTTGGAACACCTTTTCATGCGCTCATTGATAGTTTTGATTTCTTTATCTATAAATTGCCTATTCGTGCCCCTGCCCAATTGGGGAATGGCTTGATTTTTTTGTACAGTGGATTTAGCTCTTTAAAAATTTGAGTAATTAGACCTTTGTCAGAGGTTTTTGTTATAATGATTTTTTCTCAATTTGTTGCTTCCTTCTAATTTTGGTTACATTGGCTTGGTTTGGACAAAACCTATTTAATTTAATGTATTCAAAATTATTAATTTTATATTTTGTAATTTATTCTAACTCTTGCTTGGTCTTAAATCTTTCCTTTCCCACAGATCTGACATGTATACTATTCTGTGTTCACCTAATTTACTTAAAATTTCCTACTTTATATTCAAGTCATTGACCCATTCTGAGTTTATCTTGGTGTATGGTGTGAGTTGTTGATCTAAACCTAATCTGTCCCACACTGTTTTCCAATTTTCCCAGGAGTTTTTGCCAAATAGTGGGTTCTTGTCCCCAAAGCTGGGTCAGGGTCCTTTTTAAATGACCATTATTTCACATCCCTAGGGCCAAACCCTGAGCAATGAATATAATCTTTACTTTGATCGTGTGCATTCAAAACATACATCAAACTTCCCTTCAAGTTATAGTAGTCATCATTATAATAGTTAACATTTCAATAACTTTTTAAGATTAATTTATATAAATATATGTTTATATAATCATATATATATATAATATTTATTATACATAAAAGCAAAATGCTTTTTATATAATCTCATTTAATTCTCACAATGGCCCTTGAATTTTATGCTATATGTGGGTATATGTTGTCTCCATTTTATATATGAAGAAATTAAGGGACAGAAAGTTTGACTTTCCAGTATCTGATGTAGGATGTGAACTCAGGTTTTCCTAACTTCATGTCCCTAGTGCTATCCACTGGGCTTGCTCCAGCAACACAAATGCATAATAGTTGCCATATTTGTCTTCTCAAGAAGCAGCTGGATATTGCAATAGATAGAGCAGGCCCTGAAATTAAGAAGACCTGAGTTCAAATTGAACCTGGAACCATTACTAGATAATCTGATCCTGAGCATTTGGCACAGGACTTGGTATATAATATGGTTCCTTAATTTCTACCTACCTACCTTCCGTCTTCCTTCCTTCCTTCCTTCCTTCCTTCCTTCCTTCCTTCCTTCCTTCCTTCCTTCCTTCCTTCCTTCCTTCCTTCCCTCCTTCCCTCCTTCCCGCCTTCCCGCCTTCCCGCCTTCCTGCCTTCCTTCCTTCCTTCCTTCCTTCCTTCCTTCCTTCCTTCCTTCCTCCCTTCCTTCCTTCCTTCCTTCCTTCCTTCCTTCCTTCCTTCCTTCCTTCCTTCCTTCCTTCCTTCCTTCTGTCCCTCCTTCCTTCCCTCCTTCCTTCTGTCCCTCCTTCCTTCCCTCCTTCCTTCCCTCCTTCCTTCTGTCCCTCCTTCCTTCCCTCCTTTCTTCCTTCCTTCCTTCCTTCCTTCCTTCCTTCCTTCCTTCCTTCCTTCCTTCCTTCCTTCCTTCCTGCCTTCCTGCCTTCCTGCCTTCCTTCCCTTCTTCCCTCCTTCCCGCCTTCCTTCCTTCCTTCCTTCCTTCCTTCCTTCCTTCCTTCCTTCCTTCCTTCCTTCCTTCCTTCCTTCCTTCCTTCCTTCCTTCCTTCTTGTCAACTCAAATATTACTTCTTTCACGAAATTTCTCCTGATCCTCGCAGCCAGAAATAATCTTATTTCTTCATGCTCCCTGAGCAACACTCTGGTGGTGCCTCTCTTTGTTCCATTATACTTTGTGCTATCATTGTTTGTATATATGATTTATCTCCCTGCTAGATCTTTCTCTTTGAAGGTAAGGAGTAGGTCATTCATATTTGGATTCTCTGTTCCAGACCATCCTCTATTTAGCTGTCAAAGGTAATCTTCCTAAAGCTCAGATTTGACTGTCAGCCCTCTACTTAAATTCTAAACTAGAGTGTCCCTGTTACCTTTGTGATCAAATGTAGAATCCTCTGCCTGACATTCAAAACTTTTCATAACCAATAACGCCACCTGACCCATAACTTTCTTGTCTTCTCATACCTCCCACTTGCTCTCCCCACTTATGATGCAATCCAGCAGCACCGGCCAACCTTGGACCCCCATCTCTTAAATCCAGGCATTTTCCCTGGCTTTCTTCAAGTCCCAGATAAAATCTCATCTTCTACAGGAAATCTTTCCCAAGATCCCTTGACTCTGGTGTCTTAACTATGCTGATTATCTCCAATTTATCCTGTCTATATCATGCTTATGCATAAGTATTTGCTAATGTCTCCTATATTAGACTATAAGCTCCATGAAGGCAAAGCTTATCTTTTACCTTTATTTACCTCCCTAGTGCTTAACAAAATGTCCTGCACCTAGTAGATTCTTAATAAATTTTAATCGAGTGACTGACTCAGCACCTAGCACTCTGTCTTACATGTACCATCTACCCAATGATGCATTGTGGAAACAAATTGAACTGGAGTACTGGATCAGGGTTTGGGAAGGGATAAAGTTATAAGAGAGCAAAATAGAAATACATCTGTTCTGCCTGAAAAGGTAGAGAAATACTAACATCATGAAATGAAGGAAAGGTGCTTATTCGGAATAGCAATTAAAAAGGAGACCCATGAAGTAGAGAGATATACCCAAAGAACTTTGGGTGACAAAAGTTTTAGAATGATTATTTTAGGATGGCATTAGAAAGAAGGGTCCTTATAATCATCAAATCATGATTTTCTAATTAGCATTCAGGGCTTCTGTAATGTGAGATTCATAAAGATCAAATGTGCTCACTTTTTTATGTCTAAAGTACCTGATATACATCCTTCTGTGCTATTTTCAGAAAAAGTACCTGTCTTTCTATAATATTGTTTCTGTTTTACCCCTGAAATTAAGGAGGATGGACTTGAAATTTCTAAAAATAACAAGAATGAACTTCAACACATTTATTCTCCTTAGGCTTCCCAACGTGACTGTGATGTGTTCTCAATCCTGTTCCATGGCTAGCAGAGGAAACCTAAGGAACAATGGCCTGGGAAAGGGAACTCACAAAGGGTTTTTTATGTCATAAGCATCGTAAATGCTTGAGATCATCAATCCTGGGGGATAAATATTAGATTGTGCTTCATGTTGTTAAGGAAAAGGGGGTGGGGTGGGAATGGAGGCTTGGGGGGGAAAGATTGGCCACATTTCCAAAACAAAGTGTAAGGGAGGTCCCTAATTCAGAAATAAATAAATAAAAATAACCATCTGCTTTCCAAAAGGCACTCTAGCCCCCTACAGCCAAAGCCAGTGCCAATAATAACTCTGTGGGGAAAAATGAACCACAAACTACTAGTGTTGATGATGGCCAGGAAATGTACATCTGTTGTGTGGATTTTTTTAATCTTTTTTTTTTCATCCTAGTTTCTTGGAAAAACCACCTTAGACTGATTATGATAGCGCCTTCAAAATGTATTGTTGGGGAAATTGCTCTCAGCAGCTGGAGGATCTGTATTCTCCTGAGTCAGATTCTATTCAAGCTCCCATCTGGTCCTAAATCTGCCTCCATTAGGTCCTGCCCCAGCCTAGTGGGTTGTGGACTTCAGCAGGCTGACATTATTCCTTCTAGGGAGGCAAGGGCACTGACAGGAAGCAAGCTCTAGGTGAAAGAATTCCACAAAGCAAGCACCTGGGCAAGCAAAATAGCTGTTTTCTTAGGACCATTGTATACCATGGATGGATGGCTCACTAAATTAATTCTCACCAACTTGGACTTGCATGTTCACAACCAATATCAGTTGGCACAAGCAGTCATGCCATTTGGTTGTGGGGATGGGGTGGCTGAGGGCAAGACCCAGCACTCTTAAAAGGTTTGTCATCATTGGGCTAGAGACATGAGGATATATGTTCAAGTCCTGGGTATGTGACCCCAGACAAAGAAAGAAGGAAGGAAAGAGAGAAAGGAGGGAGGGGAAAAGGAAAGAAGGAAGGAAGAAAGGAAGGAAGGAAGGAAGGAAGGAAGGAAGGAAGGAAGGAAGGAAGGAAGGAAGGAAGGAAGGAAGGAAGGAAGGAAGGAAGGAAGGAAGGAAGGAAGGAAGGAAGGAAGGGAGCACTGAAAAGCAGGTGCTATTATTTTCCCCATTCTACTGTTGAGGAAACTGAGGTAAACTGAGGCCAACTGACTTAGGTCACAGCTAGTAAGTGTTGGAGGCTGGCTTTGAGCTCAGGTCTTCCTGACTCCATACTATACCATGTAGCTGCCTCTCATTTGCAGAGAAGGTACTAACTTGCTTTGGGAGGGGGAGTTCTTCCCTGATCACTTTCTATACAGAAGAAATCTCAAATCTGGTTTTTAAAAAGTGAGGTAGGGACTTTAAAACTTACTCTGACTATTTCAAAGGGTCTAGTAAGGACTACAATTTGCCAAAATGAAGATATCAGTAAATATATGTGGTTATTATCATATGCCCATCTTTGAAAAGATATTGTTCCCTTCAAAGTGACAACAATTAGACAGAGGCTTGAATGGCTATAAATAGCTTTATGAGATGTGTTCATATAGAGAATCAGATCAAGAAAGTAGCAAACCACTTAACTGGTATATATGTCAAAATATAATATTATTATGCTATATTTAATATATACTATATATAATTACAATGAATTATATGTTTATTAATCACTTATTCACATGTGAGTGCTCCAAAAGTGCTAAGGCATAGAACATGACCAGGACATTAGATGGGTATGTTGTGACTAAAAGAGCATTGAGTGGAGTCTGAAGAATTGGGTTCAAATCCTTGCCCTGCCATTTACTAGGTATATGACTGAGCAACTTAATCTCTGGGGGTCAGTTATTTTTTTTCGTCTGTAGGACAGGGGTACCTGAATTGCCCATCTCACATAGATGCTGTAATGATGAGTAATCAATATAAATTACTTGGTAAAACATAAAGATATCAGGGATATCAGGGTGAAAGCAGAACAAGCAGAGGCAGTTCGGATCAGAGATTTCAAGCTAGAAGAGTGGTCAAAGGTTATAGTCACTATTCTTCAGGGCCTGCTTTCAGATACCTTGGGAAGGTGATCATTATGCCAACACATGCACTATTGGAGTCTGGTTGGGAAGGTGAATAAGTCTCTTGCTGGCTACTAAGGATGATTTGGGAACTTTCTCTCAAAGATGGTTGCGATTTTATTATTCTCTTTCTTTATCTGCACACACTAAGTGAGTTTCCCAGCATAAAAAGAAGAAGAAATCTCATGCCATGGGAAAATCATTGGTTAAAGCTATCCCTTAATGGTTCAAGTATTTGCTGGGCCAACCGTACTCTTTGAAGATGGATAATAAGGACTGATTTGAGCAACATGGTTCAGGTTTAGCTGACTTTACTTTTGTGATAGCAGCCAAACTCAGCAAAAAGAAAATATTTAGTTTAACCTTTCCTTTGAGATGGGTGCCCAATACAGTGGGGGCTAAAGTGAGGAGTAGATAATATGACCCTAGAGAGAAAATCTGAGGCTAGCCACTAACAAAAAAATTTTAAGTTGAGTCTGAAACATTAGTAGATTATCTTTTACCAGGTTTGGGGCTCTTTTATTCACTGTAGATCCTATTTTCATCCCACACAACTTTATGGGAGAATTGGGGAATTTTTGATTGGCAACCAAAACTCAGGCGAGTTTTCCAAAGCCAATAATCTGGAATGTGTATTTCTCATCTGGTCCTAAAAACATAAATAGTTCAGAAGTTACTGAAAGGAAAACTTTTCTGTTTCTAAAGGTAGAACTGTTTGAGTTTGTAGCTTCCCTATTGTTCCCTTCCTTCATTTTCTTTGTAATATGAGAGTAGAGAAATCTGTCCCAAATTGGTTAATTAACTGACCAACAAGCATTTATTAAGCATCTAATATATGCATATATAATACATATACATACATATGTTATATGTGTATATAATACACATTTGTGTATAATATTCATGTAAGCATTTAGTAAATATCTTATATATAATACATACACATAAGTATATATGTATATATATATACATGTACACATCTTAATATGTATACATACATGTGCATATGTAGAAATACATATACATATGAATGTGTGTTAATATATTATATATATGCATATATATATATAGAGAGAGAGAGAGAGAGAGAAAGAAAGAGAGAGAGAGAGAGAGAGAGAGAGACCTCATTTTACCCAAACTCACACACAATTTGGGTATATGCAATTAGTGATCAAAAAAAATTAAAAGCAGGAAAAATTGAATTGCATACTAAATACATACCATTTTTCCAAACAACAAAATCTTATAGCAGTTTGCCCTATCAGGCTCCTTCTCACTCTAAGAAGTGTTAGTGTGAGTCATTACATCGTTTGCTCCAAACATTAACTCTGCATCAGTCTTTGGCTGTAGCTCTCACTTATAACAAGTTGTGTCCAGGTCAGAGCAGTCCATCTCTTTGTTTCATTAATACTATTTAGGTATTAATAATGGCCCCAAAGTACACAAGTAGTGATGCTGGTAGCTCAGATACATCTAAGAAAAATAGGAAAGTGCCTAGGGATGCTCATATAAGAAATACTTATTCAATAATGGGGTTTGCTATTGTGCACAATTTCAACTCATGTAAAGGACCTTAGAGTTTATTGGTTGTATAAAATAGGGTCTGAGAGTATATACCCGGCAGTGCCCTGGGTGCTGAGATATAATTATGAAGGTGAGACTGATCTTGATTCAGCTAGAACACAGCAATATGTTCCTAGAGAAGTAAACAGAATATTTAGGAAAAATAAAATACATGCTGATTGGTTAGGGAAGGAGACACTGAATTCTTTGAAGGATGTGGTGCTTGAACTGAAGCCTCATGGGAAGTAAGGGTTCCAAGAGGCTGAGGTGAAAGGAGAGAACAGTCCAGAAATGGGGACAGCCTCTAAAAAGGTAAGGTGGCAGGAGATGGGATTTCATTTTCAAGGAACAGCACTCATTTGTACTCCTGTTATCTAAACCCGCAACTGAGGGCTGCTGGAGAGGAGCAACAGCAATAAGTGCAAACTGTAATGCTGAAATCGGAGGAAGGAAAGGCAATGAAGGCTCCTTCGAGTTCATTCGAAAGGATCTGGCTCTCTTAAATGATGGCTTTTGCAGATGGTAAATGAAAGCAAGAAATCAATCTCTGTGCACAAGGATCAGAGGGCTCGAGCCCATGGAAAGTAACTGAAATCATCAAGCCACACCTGTGCAGGATACACACCTGCTGGGGGGGAGCCCAACGGGAGAGAAGGGGCAAGAAACTTCTATTGCTTGTGATCCAAAGTAGAAACCAATATCACTGTGGTAGAGGAATAATGAAAACAATGAGGCAAGAGTAATACTGTATGAGGTGCTTATTAGACCCCATCTGGAATATGGTGTGCAGTAGTTTACGGTATAAGAAGGGGATATTGTTTCCTTGCCAAGTGTAGGAGAGGAAAACTAAAATGATCATTGCCCAAGGATTTCATCTAGGATTAAAGTGGAAATTTTCCTAAGATTGTTTCACATAAAAATCAAATACCAAGAATGGAATATCTCAATTGAGAATCAATTGGAGCAGAAAATATTTTGACTTGAAACAACCCCAAAGTTCATCAAACACCAGGAATGGAATATATCACCTGGGATCCAGTTGTCAGAGAAAACATTTTGACTGGAGAAATCTTTTCTAAAAAGAAAAACAGGTCTTAATAGTTGACACTGAAGGGCAAAAAAAAAATCACTTTAAGGTGTCTTAGAATGTCATTTGAGAAAGGGATGCTGGGTGTATGGAAGGAAAATGAGTAGTCATAGCCTCCCCTCATTTCCCACCAGTTGGCAACAGAATCCCTGGTATACTAAGTTATTAATTTTCATCCTGGGGTAGAAAACACTGGCTTTATCCATTAATTTGACCATTAATTTGCCTTGTTAGTGTAGATGGAGCTGAGGAGTAAAGTATGAGCAGTTCTGCATTCCAATAAACTGGATCTCATAAAACCATTTACAACCACATACATTTTCACAGGTTATTTTCACATTCCTCAGCTGAACTTGTATCTTACCTGACCCACTGAAATCTTTCTCTTCCTTTAAGGCTAAGCTCAGGTGGAATAGCCTCCCTTGTCGCCTGGCTAGCAATGATCCGTCTCTCCTCAAATTTTCCCAGAGCATTTTCCCCAGATGTCTCCTTTGCCTATAACACACTCTACATTACAATCAGGTTGCCACTTAAAGAGAGAATACAGGCAGACATAGACAGATACATAGACTGACAGATATATACATGGAAGCATAGAAGGATAAATAGACACATAGATAGGCAGATAGACTGAAAGATAGCTAGATAGACAGAGACATAGATACACAGATCAATAAATAGACAATTAGATATATAGGTAGACAGATATGTCGCTAGATACATAAACAAATTGATAGATACATAGATAGACACAGACAGAAACATAGATACATGGATATATAGATGGATAGATAGACAGACAGACAACTAGACAGATACATAAATGGATTGATAGACACATAGACAGATACAGAGATATAGACAGACATAGCAGGATAGATACCTAGAGAGACAGACAGACAGCTAGAGCTGTTAATTACTTAAATGCCAGGCACATAATCTCTCTACTCAGGACAATGGGCTGAGCATTCTTTTTTTTAGTTTTTTTTGTTGTTGTTTAGAATATTTTTCCATGATTCATGATTTCCCACCCCTCTTCCCTCTCCCTTCCCAGGGCTGACAAGCAGTTCCACTGGGTTATACATATATCATTGTTCAAAAACCTATTTCCATGTTATTCATATTTGCAGTAGAGTGATCTTTCAACATTAAAACCCCTATCATGATCAATCATATGTTTTTCTTCTGCATTTCTGCTGCCACAGATCTTTCTCTGGATATGGATAGTGTTCTTTCTCATAAGTCCCTCTAGGTTATCCTTGGTCATTGCATTGCTGCTAGTAGAGAAGTCCATTACATTTGATTGTATCATAATGTATCAGTCTCTGTGTACAATGTTCTCCTGGTTCTACTCCTTTAATTCTGCATCAATTCCTGGAGGTCGTTCCAGTTCACAAGGAATTCTTCCAGTTCATTATTCCTTTTAGCACAATAGTATTCCATCACCAACAGATACTCAATTTATTCAGCCATTCCCCAATCGATGGACACTCCCTTGTTTTCCAATTTTTTTTTTGCCAGTACAATGAGTGTGGCTATTCATATTGTTGTACAAGTCTTTTTCCTTATTATCCCTTTGGGGCACAAATCTAATAAAAGTATGGCTGGATCAAAGGGCAGGCAGTCTTTTAAAGCCCTTTGGGCATAATTCCAAATTGCCCTTCAGAGTGGTTGGACCAATTCACAACTCCACTAACAGTGTATTAGTGTTCCAATTTTGCTACACCCCCTCCAACATTTATCATTTTCTTTTGCTACCATATTGGTCAGTCGGCTAGGTGTGAGGTGGGTACCTCAGAGTTGTTTTTATTTGCATTTCTATTATCAGAAGGGGTTTAGAACACTTTTTCATGTACTTATTGATAGTTTTGATTTCATTATGTGATAACTGCCTATTCGTGTCCCTTGACCATTTGTCCATTGGGGAATGGTTTGGTTTTTTGTAAATTTGACTTAGTTTCTTATATATTTGATGAATTAAACCTTTGCCAGAGAGTTTTATTATAAAAATGTTTTCCCAGTTTATTGCTTTTTTTCTTTGTATAAAAACTTTTTAATTTGATATAATGAAAGTATTCACTTTACAATTTGCAATATTCTCTATCTCTTGCTTGGTCTTAAATTCCTTTCTTTCCAATAGATCTGACAGGTATACTATTCTATGTTCACCTCGTTTATTTATGATTTCACTCTTTTTAATTAAGTCATTTACCCATTTTTGAATTTATCTTGGCATAGGGTATAAGATGTTGATCTAAACCTAATTTTCCCCATACTTTTTTTCCAATTTTCCCAGCAGTTTTTGTCAAATAGTGAGTTCTTGTCCCCAAAGCTTGGACCTTTGGGCTTATTGAACACTAGCTTGCTGAGGTCAATTGCTTCTAGTCTATTTCATTGATCCACCTTCTATCTCTTAGCCAGGACCATATTGTTTTGAGCTTTAGGCAAAAAAAATATTAGTACTTAGTACTATCAACAACACCAAAGTGTGAACTAAGTCCATGTCCCAAATCCAGACTAGAATTCTCTGGTCTAGGGCTCTGGACTTCTCCATAGGTTTGAAATGTCATGGGGTATGGGTTGGTTTGTACTATTATTTGCCTAGGCAAGATCTCAGTATCTAGATGGCTTGGGCATAGGTTCCTGAATTTCAGACAACAGATGTGGGATGGGGGGTGGGAATGGCTTCCTCTTGGCTTGCTCTTCCCTCTTTGCTACAGCTTCTTGCTGGTTCTGCTCTCCTTTCACCCCAATCCCTCAGTTGTTCTTTGCTTACCTTTTGGGTTTTTCTTTTCTTGAAAGTTGTTTCACTCTGTCTCCTGGTTGGTTCTTTCACTTCTGTATTCATTTTGTGGTGATATTTTAATCTTGGTCAGAGAGGATTCTCATGGTGGCACAGAGCTGCTCTGGATTACACCACCATTTTGGCTCCATCCATCCCTGGAACTCCAATCCCTCTGGGCTGAGTATTCTAAGGCAATGATTAGTGAACAATATCCTCCCTCAGCTTTTGTTTTCAGTGGGACAAGAGAGCTCCATCTAAATCTAATTTCTCATTTCATTATGTTTTCCCACAAACAGCAACTTCCAAACTTCCCTATTGCTACCATTCTTCTAGTCAGCTGGGTTTACATATTTGGTATCATCTTAAATCCCTTACTTCCTTTTATTGCCCTATCTTCAATCAATTGTCATATCTTGTCATTTCTACCCCCAAAACATCCCTCCTGTCCCTCTTTTCTCTCATACAGCTACCACCCTAATTCAGAATGTCGGCACCTCTTGCCTGAGTTATTGCAACTGACATCTTTGCCTCATTTCTCTTTTCTCCAAGTCATTCTCCACAGAACTGCTCAAATGACTATCTCAAAACATTAATCTGATCATACTTCCCTCCTACTCAGTAGCTGAGTTGGTCCCCCCACCCCCTCCCCCAGATTCTAGGGGCTAATATTATTTTATATTTATATCATTCTTTTAAACTTCTGGTTTTTTTACTTAAGTTTTGTGCTGCCCAAAGTTATTAGTAAGGTAGCTCTACCATTTGTTATTATTATTAAACCCTTGCTTTCTGCCTTAATATCCATCCTGAGATAGAATAGCAGCAAAAGTTAGGCCATCAAGGTTAAATGACTTGTCTAGGATAATATAGCTAGGAAGTGACTTAGTGTAGATTTGTACCAGGACCTCCCAACTCCAGGCCTGGCATTCTATTCACTGTGCTACCTAATGTTCCCAAACTCTATCATTTATAAATAATGTTTTGGGGGACATATTCAATTTTTACTGATATGAAATGCAATAAAAATTATGAAGATTGCTTGTCTAGAAGAACCTCTGATGATCCACTGAAGGTATAATCAGACCATTGAACAGAAGAGGCTGAAATAGCATTAATTGACAAAGAGGTTACTTCCTATTCATTAGAAGTAGAGAGAATACTAGAAGACTGGAGATTTGGATCATTCATTTGAAACTGATATTTTACGACATTCTTGAGGAATTATAGGGCCATAAGTGTAGAACTAGAAGGGGCCTTAGAGAACACCTAGTCTAAATCTCTTATTTTCCTGTGTGGTAACTGAGGTCCAAGAAAGGGACATAACTTGCCCAATGAAACTCAGATTCTACCCAGCTGGACCAAGACTTGAATCCATGTCCTCCAACTCTAATAGCAGCTAGGTGACAAAGTAGAAAAAGTTATGGGCCTGCAGTCAGGAAGACTCAAGTTCAAATCTGGCCTCAGATTCTCACTAGCTCTCTGATCTTGGCCAAGTCACTTCACCCTGTTTGCCCCAGTTTCCTCTTCTATAAAATGAATTGGAGAGGGAAATAGCAAGCCATTCCAGTAGTTTTGCTAAGGGTTCATAAAGAGTCAGATATAAGTGAAAAATGATTAACAACAAAACAACCTCTAATTCCAAATATGACCAGAGCTTAAACAAACTGCTAAAATATCTATAACATGAAATCCCTAGTTATAGGAGCTGATCTCAGAGTAATTGTTTCCATTCCAAGAGCATAGAAGGCTGTAGATATCAGGTTCTGGCTTAGTTAGGGCATAACCCAGTTTATGGATGTGTGTGAAGAGAATCCTCCCTCCCCCCAGTCCCATGTACTGGGGTCAGCTTACCTGGACTGATAACTTTATGTCACATGACTAGATGTCACATGAGACCACTCCAAGGATAGGTCACAGATGCAGCATCCAAGGGATGCCACCAGGGTTAAATGATAGGATAAAAAAAGAGAATACCAAGGGGTGTACTCTCTCTATTCTCTTATTCAGCAGTGTTGCAGGATGCTGGCATGCAGCCATGAGGCAGAGTGCCATGTGGAAAGATTAAAATTAGATTAGAAATAGGCTTTAATCTCTATCTATCTGCCTTCTCTATTCAAGTAATAGTAATAAACCTTATGGAAACTAAGAACCAGGAGTTTTTAATTTAACTTATCAGATGTTTGGTCAAATCTTGCCCATGATAATAACTTTCAATTATATTACACCTTATTGTTTTTGAATAACCATTTTGACAACAATTCTGTGATAAATCATACTTTTACCCACATTTTATAGATGAAGAATCTAAGTTTCAGAGATTAAGTGCTTTAGAATCAAAGGACCTGAGTTGAAATTCTAACCCTGACAATATTGGTATGCCTTTGGGCAAGTCACTTAACTTTTCTGATTCTTAGAATTATTGAACTCAGTAATAATGGATTAACAAAAAGTTGCATGGAATACAGCTGGCATACAATTGGTGAACTCAGCTGTCACCAGGAGAAAAAAAAAAGTGTTCACCCCAGATCACATCAGATGACAAAAACAGAAATGAAAACAAAATAATCCCAAACATTCTCCCAGATCCACTAGAATTTGTAATCCAACCACCACTTGTTTTTATCATTTCATCAAATTACATTCAAGACTTACGAAAAGTATGCAAGAGAGTTTCATTAGTTGAGTCAATTCACCAGTACATGAACTACAAAAGACCCTGCTTTAATAAAAAAAAAAAGCTAAGAGTTTTAAAAAGTTATCTTTTTCCTAACCTTCAAAGCTTTTGGCAAATCAAATTAGTGCGCTAAAACATTATGTGTGATACAAAATCCTTTTCAGTCTATAGCAACATTTAAATTTGACAAATATGGTGGCTTTGGGGGCATGAGATGCAAGGGAAGGTCGATTGAGGGTAAAAAACTCATGCAATCAAGATTCTTACAATGAGTACAGGTGCTTAGGAGGCAGTTATAATGAATGCTAAGCTCATGCGTCAGGCAGCATATATTCATCTCTTTTGTGGAGAGCCATAAAATGAGGTGTTTGAACTCAATGGCCTCTGTGGTCTCTTCCAGTTCTCAATCAGCGATTGTATGATCCAAAAACGTTTCAGAGTTGAAACGCAAACTTAACTCTAGCACTCTTTCCAAAATACCAGACTTCCTCTTGAACGAGATTCTGAGCATCACATACATGAACAATGTTGGCTCCAAATGATTACAGTGAAGGCACACATGCTTTCTTTCTATTGACAAATGGTAAACTACAAAAATGGATAGTGGCACATAACTTTCCTTCGCAATCACTGAAACATTATTTATAGGAAGACACTTTGGAACAGAAGGGCAGAGAGCTCCCACACTTTGTTTCCCACTCATTTAATCTGAGTCCTATGACTTCATTCTTCTATTACAAGTCTTCCAGATGCTAGGAGATCCATGGTTACTATTATCTATCTCTTCTCTCTACCACTTACGAGCTATGTAATCTTGGGCAAATTATTACAGCTCAACAGGTCTTAGTATTCTTGTTTATAAAAAGAGGCACTTGTATTAGATGAGGATTCTTGACAATTCTTGTGTCATGGAACTCTTTGGCAAACTGGCCAAGCCTGTGAAACCCCTGTCAAAATAATATTTTAAATGCATAAAATAAAAACATTTAAATTTTCAAAGGAAACCAAGTAATTTGAAAGATAGTCATTAAACTACTTTAAAATACAACTTCATTGTTTTAAGTTGAGAACTTCTGGATTGGCTAATCTCTAAGGCTTTTTCCATCTTTAAATCCATGATCCTATAAATCCCATTTGATGGCACAGTGAATAGATCACTTGGCCAGGAGTCAGGAAGACCTTGGTTTAAATCCAGCCACAGATGCTTACTAACTTGGTAAATCTGAGCAAGTCAACTAACCTCTGTTTACCTCGATTTCCTCAACTGTAAAATGAGATAATAATAGCGCCTACTTCCCAGGAGCATTGTGAGAAACAATTGAGATAATATTTATAAAGTGTTGTTGTTTTTTTTGCACAGTGCCTGGTATTTAATAGTCATTGGATAAATGTTTATTCCCTCCCTTCCTAAGATAAGAGTCCTAAACTCTCTCCTTGTATACTCAGATTTCAGAAATTATTGTTCATGTAGCATGATTGTCAGTCCATGACATGAAACAAAAATTACAGGGAACATTTGCTCTTGACCTTTCTTTAGTTCTCCATATTCTTCCAAATCTAAATCTTTAGTGACACCAGGAATTCTTTCAGGAGCCAAAAGACAAAGAAAAAGAATCCAAGGAACTGGGAGCTAAGAAATATGCCTTTCAGAGCAGACAGAAAAAAAAAAAAGATAAATTGGAAAAGGCGAGGCAGTGAAACTCAAATTAAAAACTTTGCCAACAATTTCATCCCTAGAACATTGGTGACCCCAATAGCTTTCCCTTTAGGATTCATATTTATTTTCCATGTTACAATGTGTGATCGAGCCAAAAGGCTTGTTTTATTGCCTTCTTCAGCAATACATTTAGGAAAAATGTTTCCTTGCAGGTCTAAAGGTTTGGCAGACTCTTAACATTTCTAGTCCTGCTCTTCTTTGGCCACCACATGCATGTTAATCCATTCATTATTCATTCATTCATTCATTCATTTGTTCTTTCTTTCATTTAGCATTTTTTAATGTACCTGCTTTGGACTGTAAGCAGCTAAGTACAGCAATGGATATAGCACTAGGCCTAGAGACAGGAAGATTCATCTTCCTGAGTTCAAATCTGGCCTCAGATACTTCCTAGCTATGTGATCTTGGGCAAGTCATTTAACCTTATTTGCCTCAGTTTACTCATCTGTAAATGAGCTGGAATAGGAAATGGCAAATCACTCTAACACCTCTGCCAAGAAAAACCCAAATGGAGTCATGAAGAATCAGACCCAACTGAAAAATGAATAATAAGAATTTGGAACTACATAAAGAATTGGTATTATCTCCCAGTTTCCTTTTTCTTGTTTCTTTGTCTTCTCAGTTCTTCTGTAATCTGCAGGACTACCAGAATTCAGATCTGAACTAATAGTTGGTCCTATTCTGTGTAGACCACTCCTGGTATGGAAACCCTCCCCAACAAAACATATCAGTAAGTTCTCTGTGACTCACTGTAATTTTAGAGAGTCTTCTAAGACCTGAGATGCTAAATGTCCTTAGTTTTAGTGACTTGCCCAGGGTTGTATAACTAATAAGTGTCTGAGGTTAGATTTGAACTCAGGTTTTCCTGACTCTAGTTCGAGCACTATGACAACTACAATACCATTAGAGCTTCTTTTATATTAGAAGAGAAGCTAATAGACCCTAGAAATATGGCTGTTCCTCCTAGGTTTTTTTTAATTTAATTTTTTAATTTAAAAATTTTAAATTTAAATTTAAATCCATACCTCTTGTTTGAGAATCAATATTGTGTATTGCTTTTCCAAGGCAGAAGAGCAATAAGGGCTAGGCAATGGGGGTACTTGCCCAGGGTCACACAGCTAGTAAGTGTCTGAGGTCCCAGGACCTCCTCTCTCTAGGCTTGGCTCTCCATCCACTGAGGCCCCTAGATCCCCTTCTCTTGGGCTTTTGCTATCATGTAACAGGCCCTTCTCTGGCCAGGGTCAAGCAAAAGTAGGAGCCCCACTACAAATTTGTTTAAGTCCTCAAATCCCTGGCCAGTTGTGGTGAACATCTTGCAACCAGTTCCCAAGAGAAAACAGCATGGCTGAAATGAATGGGTCCCCGCCACCCCCAGCACCACAAAGTATGCTGTGGTATTGATCCAACACTCCATGGCTTTCTATTTTTCCTGTGCTGTTACGTGATTATTTAGAACAGGGGGAATAGTCAGTATACTCAAGTGGGAGTGAATGGGCCTGAAAAATATGCTTTTATGAAATACTTGAGAAGCCTGGAAGTAATTTATACTTCTATTCTTATGCCAGCAGTGAGGCAGCTGTTCAGAAACAATGAACTGATTGATGTAACCGGGCCTCAAATGCAAGAAATAATTGGCTTGCATGTACCTCTCTGATGGCCATTCCGCTTTGTTGTATTAACAGAAACCCTGGCTTTAAAAGCACACACATTTTAGAGGAAGAGATCATTGTGAGGTCTTTTCTATCTATTTTGGACAGAAGAGATGTGAAGACTCAGCCAATGCCTGATTTGTCAGCGTTTGGTGTCCCGCTGAATTGAGGCTTCTGAGAAGCAATGATAACTACAACTTAAAAGACCCTCCATGATCTGGTGTTGCTCTTCAGTTATTTTTCAGTTGTGTCTGATTTTTCATCATCCCATTCTGGTTTTTCTTCTTCTTCTTTTTTTTTTTTGGCAGAGACACTACAGTGGTTTGCCATTTCCTGCTCCAGTTCATTTTACAGATGGGAAAACTGAGACAAACAGAATTCAGTGATTTGCCCACGTTCACACAGCTACGAAGTGTCTGAGACCAGATTTGATCTCGAGATGAATATTCTTGGTGCTTTATCCTTTGCTCTTTATCCCCACAGCCTTACCCCCAGTGATAGTTCTCTTAATTAAACTTCCCTTACCTGGAAGTTCTCTCAAATAGACCTAAGGTCTGGATTCCAAGTGAAACTTCAAGTTCTGGGGTCAGCTGGGTGGCTCAGTGGATGGAGAGCCAGTCCCAGAGATGGGAGATTCTGGGGACAAATCTGGCTTCAGACACTTCCCAGCTGTGTGATTGGCACTTGGCATTGTTTGCCTTCACCTTCTGCCTTAGAACAAATACATAATATTAATTCTAAGAGAGAAGCTAAGAGTGAAAAAAAGAAAGGAAGAAACTTCCTCTCTAGTCAAAGAATAAAATAATAGCTGTAAAACACTGTAAAATAAAAAAAAAATCCTTACAAATGCTAGATATTATTAATGTTCTTGACAAATATAGGCAGAAGGGATGGTTCACATGAATATTTGGGGAAACGTGTCCTAAGTGAGAAAAGCTCATATTATTTTGAGGAGAAAAGGATCTGAGAAGCCAACTAATCCAATTCCTTATTTTTTTAAACCAGGAAACAGTGAGAAACAATTCAGAAATACCAAAGGGAGGGCTTCTCCATACATGGCAACTTGGTGCTAAGTTCTGTTCCCATTCTAAATACACTATAAGCTAAAGCCAGCATGAAGTCAATGCCTTAGTGGTACTGGATTTACTTTGGCAGAGTCTGATACTAACTTACTCTTGCCTAGTGGCAAGCTTCATAAGATTTAGAACTGGAAGAGTTTATTGGTTATCTAGTGCAAGCCCTTTAATTCGCAGTAAATAAGAGGTCCCAGAGCAGTCTGCTAAAGGTCTCATATGTAGTCATGGGAAAACCTAGATTTGAACCTAGCTCTTCTTACCCCAAAGGGGAAGTTGGGTGGCACAGTGGGCTTGGGGTAAGGAAAACTCTTCCCAAGTTCAAATCCAACCTTAGATACTTACTAGTTCTATAGCCTAAAACAAATCACTTAACCCCATCTGCCTCAGTTTCATCATCTATAACTACTTAGGTATCTTTGTTAAAAAAAAACCCTTGAGGACATAACTGAAAAAAAAAACACTTGAATAGCAACAACCTCTCACTCCATATACAGCAATCTTTTTGATGGAAGGACATTTTCATCACAATATGGTGAGATAAAGAGTACAAGTATTGTTTTCATTGTTTTACAGATGAGCTTCAGAGAAATGAGGTTATTTATGAACCATTTGTGCTGGAGGGAGAATTCAAACCCAGGACCCATTGACTGTAGATTGGCATGGTTTCTGCTGCCTCTCAACCTGACCCTAGTACCCACCAGACTAAGTTTGAAAATCCTGATCCCTTCCCCACCACATCTACGGGGCTAGGGCCCCTGTGGAGATTTTTGTTTATGTTTTATATTAAATAAGCCAAGTGGCACAGAATTTCTCATCTCACATATTAACAGCTTGAGTCTTTTTGGTAACAGAATAGAAATACAAAGTAAAATTCCTATGACTTCTGAAACAAGCATAGAATTCTATAATCCTAGAAAGAGTTTAAACATTAAGGGATTTTAAGATAAAACCTAGTCCATCCTTTTCCGTTTATGTCTGAGGAAATTAAGAATTAGAAAGATTAAGTCACTACCCCAGGGTCATGCCACCAGTTAGTGACTTGAACCCAGGATGCTTGAGTCCTAACCAAGTGTCTTTGCCAGGGCTAACTCCCTTATGATGGGAATAAATTCTAGATAAGTAGCTTCAACTTCTACATCTATGCCATTTTACAAAGCCTTAAAGTCTCCCTTTGAATTTTTTTTTTTGGTAAAGCTTTAAAAGAACTTCTGATATCCTTCCTATTTCAGTTTTTGAGAAAGGAAAAAAAATACTCATCAAGTTAAATGAAATAAGACAATGATGTGCTCTGGCCCTTCAGGCTGAATGTGTGTTCTGGAGAAAACATGTCCCAGATTGGAAGCTGCCATCATATTTCCCTTCCCCTGCCTCCTCCCTCCATCACTTATTCATCCGCTCATGTGGTTCCCACCTGTGGCTTGTTGGCAGAACTTGGAGGTACAGCTTGGGAGAATCCCAGATGGAAAGATGGTATTTTCCCTCCAGTGAAATTTTGCTTCTCATTTTAACTTGAATTTTTCTCCAGCAGACTAGTGTACATAAAGCAAGTATATCTGGTCTCAGGAAAAGGATCTTTTAGGAGCTCTTGAATGAGGATTCATTAGCGATTTCCTAGAGGGCAGGAAGAGTGCTAGTTGAGATTTTTGTATCCTCATTGACAAGTGCAGTGCCTTAAACACAATCAGTTGATAAACCAACAAGCACTGACGAGGTATGTAATATGTGTTAGGAATTGCTTTAAGTTTTGGTAATATAAAGAAAGGTAAAAACACAGTCTCTGCCCTCAAGGAGCTCATATTCTAGGGTGAAGGAACAGGGGAGAGGCAACATGCAAATAACTATGTATACATGAATATATGCAGATTAAATGGAAGGTAATCTCAGAGAGAAGGCAGTGGGATAGACAGAGAGGAATGAAATCCAGAGACCTTCTTCAGAGAAGGTTTGAGGTGATTTGAAGTAGGTCAGGGAAACTAGGAACTGAAGGTGAGGAGGGACAACCTTCCAAGAAGGAAGGAAGGAAGGAAGGAAAGAAGGAAGGAAGGAAGGAAGGAAGGAAGGAAGGAAGGAAGGAAGGAAGGAAGGAAGGAAGGAAGGAAGGAAAGAAGGATGGAAGGAAGGAAAGAAGGGAGAGAGAGAGAGGGAGGCAGGGAGGAAGTTAAAAACCTAGCCTTAGAAGATTTTTACCTTTCTTAATGGAAGGCATCATGTATCTAAAATTAAAAAAAAAAAAAGAATCCCAGGGAGAATCTACAAATAATGGCCAATTACCAATTTATATATTTTTTCACCCCAAATAATACATCTATACTTATATGAAAAAAATTTATTGATTGAAGAATGAAAATGGTGGCAAAAGTTCTCTAGGATATTTAGGACAACTGATTTACAATGTAGCAATTATTCAGCAAACTTTTGTGGAGGGAAAGAGCTGTTACATTTGTGCTGTCTTTCCTGATGATCACAAAGTCTTTGACTCATTTTTGAGTTTGTGGCATATTCATATATGATGAACATATAAAATAGATACCAGTAAAGTGAGAATGTTAAATTATTTGATGTCCAAACAGAAACCTTTTTCTATTTAGAACATTCCATCAACACAATAAAGAACAATTGATATAAAATATGGCAAATTCCAGTGACATAGCAGAAGCCTGTTGTAGTTCTGTCTAGTATTAAAGTCATTGTTTTCTTTGATAAAAAGAAGTGAGTGTAGTTTTCGGGTCACAGAGGGAATCATACTAAAATATCATACTAAATATTTGATGTACATGAATAACATTATAGAACTCCATTGAAAAACATATTAAACTTAATTTCATGGAATCTTTCTCTAATGTTATTAAAATTTTATTGAACTAGATAAATGGAAAATCTCTATATGTCAAGGAAAAATAGAATTTGAAGGCTTTAAGGTTGAAATTAGAGGTTAATCGAAACTAGCAAATTAAAATACCTATCTTCTTCTTCAGGCAAAACACAGCAAAATATTTTCAAGGAGGAATCTGTGGCTCTATATGTCAAGAGACTTACTAACAACCTAAAGTCAATATTCAATAGAAAAAAACACACATAAGAAGAATACTTAATATTTGTGCAATACCAGTCATAACACACTTGAAAAAATAAAATGGATGACAATGGAGTTGAAAAATATCTCGTATGAAATCAATAAAATATAGGCACCACCATCCTAAAGCTAGACACTCATCAAAAAGAAGAAAAAGTTTGATTAAAATCCTCAGAGTATGTTAGAAACCAGTTAAAAACTTACAGCATATTTTTGTCTGTTACTGTCTGTCAGGAAGTAGGCTGCATGTTTTCTAAATTTAATTTAATTTATGATAAACAAAAAAATCTATTTCATTTTCCTCCTACTTCTCCCCATCCCATTAGAGAAAAGAAAGACAAAATCATTTTAATGAATATACATAGTCAAGAAAAGCAAATTCCTCTACTGGTCATGTGCAAATATGTGTGTGTAATTCTTCATATTTAATCAATCACCTCCTTGTCAAGGAGGTGGGTATCATGTTTCATCTTCAGTCCTTTGGAATCAAGGTTGGTCATTGTATTGATCAGAGTTCTTAAATATCTTAAGATTGTTTATCTTTATAATGTCGTTTTATTGTTTCTCCTTGTTATGCTTACTTCATTTTGCATCAGTTCCATGGTGTCACTAAAATTATTATTATTATTTATTTAATGTTATTTCATTGCATTAACATATCATAATTTATTCATCCAATTTTAATTGGTGGGTGCTTCCTTAGTTTCCAGATCATTGTAACTGAAAATAAAAGAGAAATGATCTAAATGCTTTTTTGGTTACATAAGGTCCTTTTCTTCTTTCTTTAGTCTCTTTGTGATATTTGCTAACTAGTTGGATCAAAAGGCATAACAATTTAGTAACTTTTAGTAAGCATATTTCAAATTCCATATTCCAGAATGACTGGACCAATTAATAGATTGTCCAACTGGGCATTAATGTGCCTGTTTGCCTGTAGCACCACCAACATTTGTATTTCTATTTTATGAACTTTGCCAGTCTGATGTGTGTAAGACAGATCTTCAGAGATGCTTTAATTTTCATGTCTAATTGTTTTGTGATATCTTAACTTTTTCATATGACTATTGATAAGTAGTTCTTTTTTAAAAACTATTCATATCCTTTAATCATTCATCAATTAGTGAAGGCATCATATTCTTACACATTTGAATGATTTCCTTATTTATCTAGTAAATGAGACTCTTTTCAGAAAAACTTACTACAAAAATCCCCCCCCAGTTAGCTGTTTCTCTTGTAATTTTAGCTGCATTGATTTTGTTTGTGCAAAATCAAAATTGTCCATGTTATCTTTTGTAATGCTCTTTATGCATTGTTTGGTCATAAACTGTTCCCCATCTATAGAGCTGAAAGTTCCATAGATATGTTGTGGATTTCTCCTCATTTTGGCCCTTTGGAATCATAATTAGTCATTGACTTGGTGAAAGTTCTTATGTCTTTCAAAGTTCTTCATTTTTGCAGTGTTTTTAGAATATTAATTGTTCCCCTAGTTTCCCTCACTTAAAACTACACAACCTTATACAGGGTTCTCCAAGGTTTCTCTGAAGTTTTCTCTTTCATCATTTCTTATGCCATGAAAACATTCCCTTATATTGACATAGCACACTTTATTTAGTCATGATCTAAATATACAGAATGAAATACACTTTTTTGGAGAGAATTCTCTTGACTTAGTGATGTATATTTTTAAAGTATTTTTTCTTTTTCTTTTCTTTTTTAGTTAGAAGAGAGAAAATACATACTCATTGAAAACAATAAAATTAGAAAAAATTTGCAGCAGTACTTTGGGAACAAATAACAACAATTTTTTTTTTGATTTAGGAGTTAATATAAAGTATCTCTTCACCAAACAATAGTAAAGGCTGACAAAACATATATTTTACTGGATTTGTACAAAGTGAATAAAAATAGTTTATGTATGGATATAACCTATAACAAATAAGTTTAAAAGCAGAATCTAAAGGTCCATCGTGGATAACATCTACATGAAAACAATAATATGTTAATAAGGGTCAAAGAGATGTCTAAGTCAGAGTTGTTTATTGACACAAATATGTATATCAGTTCAGGGTTAGACTGTCACTACTGGAAATTGTATAAAAAGTATCCTTAAGGAACTCAAACTTATTGGTCAATGTAGATGACACAAAAAAACAATGCATTTGGAACATTTTTTCATATGGCTATTAAAAGTTAGGGTTTCTTCTTTAAAAACAACTGTTCTGCCTTTGACCAGGTAGAAAATGAATTATATTTATACAAATTTGAATTAGTTGTGGTAGCTTCCAAAAATTGAATACATATTGAATAACTGGCATAGCAAGTAGCTTTGGCTCATTCTCCTAGAGCTACATCTTTCCCTTAGGGGACTTTTGCATATCCCTTGTTTACTACGATAAGATTCCATCTCCACCAGCTTTATTTCTAAATCTTTTAGGGGCTTTTGATCAGCACCCTAGTTCCATTTAACACTAAACGTGCATTAGCTTTTATAAAGTGATGGTTACTTTGAAGATATAGCAAAAAACTAATATTCAGACATTTTCCCTATGACCTCAAAGGCATTTTCTCCCTTTTATCACCTTGGTATATAGGAGTAAGCCACATAAGTTGACTCAGTTCCACCATAGCAGTTGTTCCACCTAGTTCACATCCAAAAGTCACATCTCTGCTGTGGGCATCTAACACTTGGTTGGAGTCCTTCTTTTGTTCACTTCTTGTTGCTTGAGGTATTGATGCTTCCCAGACTGTAGAATATTGGAAGTTTGACCTTTTGATTTCTGACTTTTTGAATTCACAAGATCATGGAGGTTGCAATTATTCCAATGATGGAAAAAGAGGCCAAAGATGAGAGACTTTTAAAAGGTCATTTGGCCTCAGGGAGAACACCCCTAGCTTCTTTCCTTATAACACTATTTCTGGATGCCATGAGCAGAGTCATGAAATGAAGCCAAGAGAAGTAATGGTCAAGGCTAATTGTTTTTTTTTTTTTTAATGGCTCTGCAACCAATCAAACAGCCTTCTTTTCCATGCATGTTAGATCAGAACTAGTTAAGATACCTAAACATGTTCCATACTCTTTCCAAGACACTTTCTCTATACTTATTGAGACTTTCCCAGAAGCTAACTCCCAGGCTCTCCACCTGGAGAGGTTCCATCCAAGGTACTCTATGCATGACCTAGACCCTGGTTATCCTAGAAAGACATAACCAGGTTGTGAGACATATCAGAACTCACTCTCCTTCATAAACAGATAAATCCATGTACTACAAATTTAGAGCTATTTACAAAAATTCAACAAATATACTAGAACCAGAATATTATTATAGATAAAGCATAAATATTTAAGAATGATGTTTGCAGCACATGTCACCACTTGGATATGCATAATCTTCAAACTATGTGAATGAAAAAGTTTTCAGAATATAGAGATGTAGTAGAAGAAATTAAAACCATGTGGGAATAAGATGGGGTGTGTATTATTCCTACTATTCTGTCTGATCCTAGAACTATTTAAGACATGATTTCTGCAAGCCTACAGAGACTTATAATCCAATACTTTAATTCGATTTTAAAATATTTTATCTATCCTTCAAAATATAAAATGTGAATGAATAGTATGACAGTGATTTGTCCCAGTATCCTTCTCTATCTGAAAACCTCTCAAAACATAAGAGAAAATAATGTGCAAAGATTTTGATGATGATGATGATGATGATGATGATGGTAGTGGTGATGGTAGTGATGATGATGTATTAAAATAACTGATACATAGGCTGGTATCCTGGCATAGTGGACAGAAGGCTGATCTTGGAATAAGAAATACCTGGGCTCAGGTCATGTTTCTGACCTGTACTGGCTATGAGATCATGGCCAAGTCACATCATTTGTCAATTCCCTGGGCAGAGTTATTTAATGCCATGAGGTACCAAAAAGTTGTGGGAGGGAGTTTCTACATTAGGACTTCCTCACACTCATGAAACCATAGAGCTGGGGGAGGAGAAACCCATAAAAATGATATTTATAAGGCCCTATATTAAGTGCCTTATCTCAATAGTATCTATTAGTACCTCAGGAGGTCTATACTCTAGACATTATGTCCATTTTCCAGATGAAGAAGCTAGGAGTGCAAGAGATTAAATGACTTACTCATTCACAATTCATTCAGCTTGTGAGTGTCCAATCTGGGATTTGAACTCACCTTTCCCTGATCTAGGTCCAGTATTCTATTACACTGCCACCCTGTTTTATAAGTAGTTCATGGAAGGTGGATTCATAGCTATTTGTGCCCTAGGATATATCACACAGAGACAAATATTGCCTATATATTATGTAGAGAAGTGCCATTCACCAACACAGGTTTAGACTACCCTGCCTGGATCAAAAATCATTTGCTTTAGGGGAAGCTCATTTAGAGCGAGCAACAGGATGTTGTGTTAGCAAGTTGTGTTCACTCATCTGAATAAAATGTCTTCCTTAATTTGGTTTGACTAATGAACATCAATTTCTCAAAATCAGTTCTGTCAGGTGGACTTGATTATCCATACATTATTTCAGAACATTTCTCCAAAGCTCTCTGCCCCTTCCCCCCACCTCTCCATATGCCTCTCCAAAAACTAATCTTTTGTTATGGATTAAAAAGAATCAAGAATATATATATATTTGTAACCGAGTCAAACATGTCTAATGGAAAGGCTATAGATGCCTCACTGAGTCCTGGCCCAAAACATCTTGTAGTCTGGCATAATACCCTCCTGAAAGTTCCATTGTTAAATTTTAATGTGAACCACTTGATGTAAGCCTTAATAAAATCCTTGTGTACAAACCCTAAAATGCTATGCATCAAAAGATGTTAAAAGGCATTCTCATTTGCTAAGCTTACATTTCATACAAATTCTGTTATTTACTAAAGGGGAACAACCACCATTTTCTCCCACCCTTGAACATTGGTGCCTTCTGTATTTCAGCAATGACATGAGTACCATTTGCATTTTTGGGGGGTTGTAAATTATTTCAACAAATGGAAGTGCCTTTGGGATAAAGTTTTCCATGTTTGATCTCAATTCCAAGGTCATTTCTTTGCCAGCAAACGAGCAACAAGACTTTTGCCTTCTTGGGACCACAGAAGAATGAAATAAGATGTCTGGCTACACTGGCAAAGCACTGATGTTTTTGGTATGCATTCAGAGCCTTGACAAAGAAACTGGACCCACAAGTGAGCGTGGTAATATCAAATCATTCCAGAAGGGAAAAGGCATTTTAGGGTTTTAAAAAAAAAATTAGTGAACCCATCAGCCCAATTGAACACAAACCAATGTGGGCAAGCTCCTTCTGATCTTGCTTCTTCTTTCTGGTTTCTCTACTGTTTCTGTTTCCTTCCTGCCATCTCCAATAGGGACATCACCTCTTTTTCATCTCTTTCTATCAGCCTCATAGTTTCTCACCCTCTTCATTTTCACAGAATCCTATTTCCTCATTACATCAACTTCCCCTAGTCAGACCCTTGACCTCATTATTAAATAAGACTGCTCCATAACCAAAGTTTTTAATTCAACATTTTTGCATCCTTTGATGACAACTCCTTTGCCAGTAATCTTTCCTTCTCCTTCCTACCCACTGAATGTACTCATTGTCTTCATTAGGACCTACAATGTGCCCTTTTGGACTAAGATTCTATGAATATCACAGCCATTTGAAGAACTGGGTTATTAAAAATGTATCCCACCTAACATCAACTCTTTTTTACCTAGGAAAGGAATCTTCTATGATCTTATTGGAAGAGAGCTGTTCAAGTCAGTTTGTGCTCCAGTGAGTCAAATGCTTTTTGGCAATCATTTGTACGTGTAAACCTTAAAATTTCTTAGACTTATGAATGTTGGAAATTTCCCCATTGGGAAATTTCATACTTGAAAAATTTCCTACTGATAGTAAGAACTCTATTGGAACGTGAAAACCCTTGGCACGGGAGGGTCCTTCTCCTCCCTACATAAGACTACTTTAGGACAGAAACCTTTTGCTAAACAATGGAAAGGGCTTTGACCTATGCTTAAGCATAGAACAGGAAGTTCTATGAGTCATGATTGATTTTAGAATTGATACAATAGAGATACTTGGAGTGACAGAACCAGGTCTTAGAAAATACAATCTCCACCCTACTTAGAGTAACAGGATTTAGGAAGGGCTGCAGCAAGGATCAAGATTTAATTATTTGAGAATATGACCTTCAACAGACATGTGCAAAGCCACAGACCTCTGGGTGGTCCTGGGTTAAACTAGAGCCACCATTGGCACAGGGGAGACATCAACAGTGATTGGTAGATGTGAGAACTGAGGGGAGGGAACTGAGATGGTTTCCTTAAAGATAGCAGGGTCTGAGGACAGAGGAGGAGAGTTTTTTGCTCTGAGCAAGGTGGCTCTGGAGGAGGACTGAGGAGGTTGCTCTGTGGGAGGACCAGGAGAGAAGGCTGGCTCTGAAGGAGGAGAATTCTCTGGAAACATTTCTTGAAAGGAGGCTCTCTTGAAGGTGGAGCCTGAGGTTGGCATGAGAAGCCTTACCTAGAGAAATCTTGGGTGAGTTATAAAACCAACTGACTGATTTATTCATTCTTATTCCTTTCTTACTTTCTCTCTTTTTCTATTGATTAATCAGTGTATTATAAATTAAATTTCTCTATAAAACCCAGTTGACTTGGACATATTCATAAATTGGGAATATATTCCCTGGCGACCATCTCATATTTATATAAAACCAAGACACAGTAGAAAACATATTTCAGTGGTCATAATTGATATATATATATATATATATATATATATATATATATATATATATATATATATATATATATATATATATATTTCCCTTGCTCGCAAACATTTTAATTATCACATACGGAAGACAAAGACTAGAAGTAGGATGTAGAGCAAGAGTTGACAACTCTAACTCCCCACCCCCACCCTTGTTGTTAAGTATCTCTTTGTGGCTTTTTTTGTTGTTGTTTGACCTGGGTGTTAGGTGCCATGGACACGAAAACACTTAGTAGTTATGTGAATATAAGAAGTCATTTCTGATTATTTGTTTCCTCATCTGTAAAATGAGAAAATGAATACCAGCAAAGTCTATCTCATATTTTTGTGAGACTAAAGTGAGATAATGTGTATAAACACTTTACAATTGCTACATCATAAATGTCATTTACTATTTTCTCTGAGTAGTCATGTAGACTATGTCCTCATCTCTGGTGAGGGGGAGCCCACTGTCTCCTTAAGCTCTCTTTTTGACTTTTGGATAGCAATAATTATTAGGAAATGTTCCCTTTATTTAGCTAAATTGGGCTAAAATGTACCTCTCTGCAATTTTCATCCATTGCTATGACTTCTACCTGCTGATACCAAGCAGATTAAGTCTAAACTCCCCACTAAATGGTAATCCTTTATATCCTCAAAGATAGCTAATGTACCTCCACTTTCCCCAGTTCTTCCACTAAACATTCTCAATTCCTTCAAATGCTTGTCACATGACTTGAGCTTTAAACCCTTCACCATTTTGGTTGGCCACCTCTAGATACTTGCAGTTCCTCCATATCGTTGTCATTGTAAAACATGGTGGTCCAAATTGAACAGATACTCATCATACCATACAAATCAGGGCACAGTATACATTGCTTATTTGCTTTTTAAAGAGGAAGCTAGGTGGTGAAGTGAATGGAGCATTGGACTTGGAATGAATAAATAACTTCAGACACATATTAGTTTTGTAATTGAAGGCAAGTCTCTTAACTTTCTTCAGCCTCAGTTTCCTCACTATTAAATGTAAATAATAATAGCACCTTGTAGCATCCCAAGCATATTCACATCTATGAAATATAAATGACTGTATGGCTACTGTGTCTCCAAGCATAAGGTTATACCAATGAGGCTTGTGAATGTAACCTTGAACTGGCCATGCGGCCCTTGGCTAAGACAAACTCATTAACATGCTCGGACTCAATTCCCCGGGAAAGCACGGGTTTGCAATCTACACGTACACGCCCAAAGGTGTTCCCTCTACCTTGCCACCCAATCTTAAGTGTCTATACTTTGTGATGTGGGTACTAAGTGCTTGGGAGTACGGCCCAAGCAGGACAGGATTAAATTCAGAGGCAAACCCATGAACTTCCTCTTGGCTTTTCTCCCATTCCATGGAGCTCCACTTGGCTCCTCAATGACTGTCTCTCTCTCCTCTTGACCTTCTCCTTCCCCGAGGCTGTAACCATCTTGGCCTGCATTCCCTATCTTAATCTCCGCACTCACCTCGTGTTCCTTTGTACTCATACTTTCCTATCAAAGGGAGTATCATAGGGTTTGCCTGCCCTATCCAACCACTGACTTGTCCGTGTCTTTCATTCTCCACCCTGGCTCTCGGTTCCTACCTCTCCTCGGGTCCCATCACAAAGGTGAGCCCCTGCCCTTGTGGGACCCTGCTGGTCAGGGAGGTCCATTAAGGAAAACCCCACACACCTACCCTCCCCCATGACTGTTGTAAGGATCAAATTAATTTAATATATGCAGCATTGCAAACCTTAAAGCAATATATTACATGATGTTAAAAGTTAGTTATTATTATTTAAGCAGTGTAGGAGCATATTTACTCTTTAGGCATTAACTGTCAAACCATTAACGTAATGTTGAGCCTATTGTCCTCCCAAATTCCCAGATCTTTTAAAAATAAATTGACAGCTAGCCTTGCCTCCCTCCACCCCATACTTGTGAAGCTCATCATTGGAAAAAATATTATAGAAATCTCAACATTTAGATTAATGTTTCCTGTCCTCAGCAGCATTAAGAACCCTTAATAAACACCCTGAAGGGTCATGTGTTAGCCTCAGAGAGAAGCTACGATGCTAAATTCTCTTTTATAACTGAACAACTAGCTATGAACAAAATCCCAATCAGAGGCAGCAAGTGATAGCAATGAAAGGGGAAATAGGTGAGATTGCCTATTGGAGACTGCAAAACTGTAGAAATATAGAAACTGAGGAGCTAGCCTTGGACTAAGGAGAGCTCCTGCCAAGGAACTTTGGCCAGAAGTACAAGTCCTTATCTCTGATCACCTACTGCCAGGCTTTTTCACTTCTTGCTCCTTCCTCTCCACCTATGTATCTCTCTAGTATAATTGTTTCTTGTATACTCTCCAATATATGGGACCAGAATTAGGAACTGACATTCTCCCTGCTCGATCATGCCACTTTCAAACTCTTTCTACCACCACTTAGCAACCCTGCCTCCATGAAGGTGCACCCCATCTATATTTGCTGTTTAAATCCTTGATGCTTTCATCTATATGCCTTTAAGGTACTCTCACTCCTTTTTTCTTAACTTTTTTAAATTAAAATTTAACTTAATTTAATTTTTTCCATGTTTACATGATTTTTATTTTCCTCCCCCCTCCCAGACTTGACAAGTAATTTCACTAGGTTATACAGATATTATCACTCAAAAATCTATTTCTCTTTTATTCTTTTTTGTAATAATCTTTTTTTTAAACCCTTACCTTCTTAGAATCAATACAGTGTATTGGTTCTAGGGCAGAAGAGTGCTAATGCCTACGCAATGGTGGTTAAGTGACTTGACCAGGGTCACATAGCTTGGAAGTATCTGAGGCCAGATTTGGACCCAGGACCTCCTATCTCTAGGCTTGGCTCTCAATCTACTGAGCCACACAGCTTCCCCCTGAAATAATCTTTAAAAAAAATCATATACCCATATCAACAAGTGATGAATCACGTTTTATTCTGAATTTCTTCTCCCACAGTTCTTTCTTTGCCTCTTTGCCTTTCTTTGTGTCAGATAATCAGTTATCTGGATAATGTTCTTTCTCATAAATCCCTCAGTGTCGTCCTGGTTTATTACATTGCTTTTACTAGCAGAGTCAATCACATTTGATCATTCTACAATATTGCATTTACTCTGTATAATGTTCTCCTGGCTCTGCTTATTTTACTCTGTGTCCGTTCATGTAGGTCTTTCTGATTCTTATAGAAATCAAGCAGTTACTCATTCCTTATACCACAATAATATTCCATCACCATCATATACCACAATTTGTTCAGCCATTCCCCAAAGGAGGGACATCCCCTCAATTTCTAATTTTTTGCCACCCCAAAAGTGCAACTATAAATATTTTTGTACAAACAGAACCTTTCCCATTTAAAAAAAAAATCTCTTTGGGATACAAACCCAGGAATAGTATTACTGGACCAAAGGACATGCATTCTTTTAAAGACCTTGGGGCATAATTCCAAATTACCTTCCAGAATGGTTGGGTCAATTCACAATTCCACCAGCAATGTACTAGTGTCCCAATTTTGCCACATCCTCTCCAACATTTATTATTTTCCTTTACTGTCATATTGGTCACTGTGTTAGGTACAAGATGGGACCTCAGAGTTTTTTTTGGTTTGCATTTCTCTAATCAGGAGGGATTTAGAACATTTTTATATGATTATTGATAGTTTTGATTTCTTCATCTGAAAACTGCCTATTCATATATCCCTTGACCATTTATCAATTGGGGAATGATTTGATTTCTTATAAATTTAACAGTTCTTTGTGTATTTGACTATCACTCCTTTTTAATTTTTTTTAAATTTAGCATATTTTTCCATGGTTATATGATTAATGCTCTCCCTCCCCCAAATTTTTCCTCCCCCTCCCAAAGCTGACAAGCAGTTCCACTGGGCTATACATGTATCATTGTTCAAAACCTATTTCCTTGTTATTCATATTTGCAGTAGAGTGATCTTTTTACATCAAAACCCTAATTATATCCCTATCAAACTATGTTATCAATCATATGTTTTTCTTCTTCATTTCTGTTCCCATAGTTCTTTGAATGTGGATAATATTTTTTTCTTATAAGTTCCTCTGGATTGTCCTGGGTCATTGCATTGCTGCTAGTAGAAAAGTTCATTATGTTCAATTGTGCCATAGTGTATCAGTGTCTGTGTTCTCTTGGTTCTGTTCATTTCACTCTGCATCAATTCCTGGAGGTCTTTCCAGTTCCCATGGAATTCCTCCAGTTCATCATTCCTTTTAGCACAATAGTATTCCATCACCAACATATACCACAGTTTGTTCAGCCATTCCCCAATTGATGGGCATCCCCTCGTTTTCCAGTTTTTGGCCACCACAAAGAGCGCAACTATAAATATTCTTGTACAAGTCTTTTTCCTTATCTCTTTGGGGTACAAACGCAGTAGTGCTATGGCTGGGGTCAAAGGGCAAACAGTCTTTTATCGCCCTTTGGGCATAGTTCCAAATTGCCCTCCAGAATGGTTGGACCAATTCACAACTCCACCATCAGTGCATTTCACTCCTTGTTAAGAAGTTCAGGGCCAGTCTTCTTCACTACCCAATATCTGTCCCCAAACTTGGGCCCTTTAACCCTCCTTTTATTTCCCCCTTAAAGCCCCTTGGTCTTTCTTTTCATTAGTCTTCTCAGCTCTCATGATGTACTGGCATCTGTACTCTACCTCCAACACTGACAGGGGTTGATCACACTCCAAATTATATTTTCCTCATGATCTTGAACTCTGAAATTCCTCTCTATGATCATAATGCCACTTCCTATTAATCCTCCCTCTAGGTCTCTTTCCCCAAACTGATTATTTGTATTCCCTTTGACCTTCAGTTCTTCCATCCTATTCTGTTCTCCCAGCCCATCTCTTCTGTGTTCCATCATTTTTCAGTTGTGAACTCATTTGGCGTTTTTCTTGGCAAAAATACTGGAGTTGTATGTCATTTCCTCCTCCTGCTCATTTTACAGATGGGAAAATGAAGCAAACAAGCTTAAGTGACTTGTCCAGTGTCACACAGTGTCTGAGACAGATTTGAACTCAGGGATATGAGTCTTCCTGCCTTTGAGCCTGGCATGCTATGTGCTATGCCACCACATTCTTCCTAGAGTCATACTTCCTTCCCTTCAGTCTTTGTCCTTGAGTTAGCTAGTTATCTATGTGCAGCCCTCTTGCCTCATTGTTCTTGCCTCATTGTTCTTTTG